>NC_089504.1:363251567-363464067 GCF_036850995.1 Saccopteryx leptura | reverse complement strand
TTGGGTTGCTTTCCTGTGACTCTAGCCAACCCTATATGAATTCTCGGGTTCCCGAGCGAAGCCATGGCTTCTGCCACGAAGCAGCGCACACCATTAAAACCCCGTGAGCACACGCCAACAACCTGGTCTGCTTCTGATTCCCGGTAGAGACAGAACATCTAACTGGGGGTGGGGGGTGGGGGGTATCTAATGGCCTTGAAGCCAGAACTGCACGCAATGAACCGAGTACTGTCCGACCTACCACGCCGTAAGGTCTGAAAGGGCACTTCAGGGTAGAAGTGCTCTATAGTCCAGACTGAAGCGGAACGGGTTCAGAGAGCACTAGGTACTCAGCACCCCGTGTCACCTTTCTCTGTCACACTGATACCTCTCCCTCAGCTCACCCCTTTGACCTCCTGAACCATGCCCTATGTCCAGCTGTCAGAGGAATGGAAAAATAAAACTCCCGTGGTTGTTAGACACACGGGTCAGCTCAGTAGGTTTGTGTGAAGTGAAAAGGAAATCCCACACCAGAGCCCCACTTAGGGATAGCCGTGAAAAACAGAAATGGAAAGAAGTCCCGGCAGTGGACAGAGCCTCAGCTGGCACTCGTGACCACCCAGTTTGTGTAGAGAGATCACTGCTCTGAGGTTAGACTATCTATGGACTCAGACTCAACGGCAAAGGGCTGATCTGGTGTTCAATGGTCTCGGAAAGACAACGCTGGACGCTGAGACAAAGAAGTCTGGGAAGAGTCACCTGGAATTATGGAACTATGTGACTGGACACACCAAGTGTGATGGGTTTCATTACCACACAAAACATCCACTGAAGAACAGGCATTAAATACCCAACTGGGCAGGTTGACTTAGCCAGCTGAGAACAGTCAAGCTCTGCCACTGTGCTGCTTACAAAAATGAGCTCATAAATGGGATGGCCATGATCAATGAAATAGACACTGCGAATGGACTTCACAACATTGGTTCCCTCTCAGCAAGACGGAGACTCGCCAGGTTGGGCGTCTACTGATGAGTGCTCAACCTGCCAATGGAAAAGACCAAAGCTGAGCATCTATGTGGTATGGTCCCCTGAATAAGACCAAGGACCTACCATGGGCTGTTCAATTACACTGGACCCCTTCTGTTCTGGTAAAGCAAGTCTTCTAAACCGAGACTTACATGGACTCTGGAAAACAGTTTGCCCTTCCTGCCTGTAATCCCTCAGCCACCACCACTACTCAGAAGGTTCAGAGAGGGTTTGACCTTCCTGCACGGGATTGTGCACAGAGAAGGTTCAGAGAGGGTTTGACCTTCCTGCACGGGATTGTGCACAGAGAAGGCTCAGGGAGGGTTTGACCTTCCTGCACGGGATTGTGCACAGAGAAGGCTCAGGGAGGGTGTGACCTTCCTCCGCGGGATTGTGCACAGAGTAGGTTCAGAGAGGGTTTGACCTTCCTGCACGGGATTGTGCACAGAGAAGGCTCAGGGAGGGTTTGACCTTCCTCCGCGGGATTGTGCACAGAGAAGGTTCAGGGAGGGTTTGACCTTCCTCCGCGGGATTGTGCACAGAGAAGGCTCAGAGAGGGTTTGACCGTCCTCCACGGGATTGTGCACAGAGAAGGTTCAGAGAGGGTTTGACCTTCCTGCACGGGATTGTGCACAGAGAAGGCTCAGGGAGGGTTTGACCGTCCTGCAAGGGATTGTGCACAGAGAAGGTTCAGAGAGGGTTTGACCTTCCTGCACAGGATTGTGCACAGAGAAGGTTCAGAGAGGGTTTGACCTTCCTGCACGGGATTGTGCACAGAGAAGGGAGGGTGTGACCTTCCTGCACGGGATTGTGCACAGAGAAGGGAGGGTGTGACCTTCCTGCACGGGATTGTGCACAGAGAAGGCTCAGAGAGGGTTTGACCGTCCTGCACGGGATTGTGCACAGAGAAGGTTCAGAGAGGGTTTGACCGTCCTGCACGGGATTGTGCACAGAGAAGGTTCAGAGAGGGTTTGACCGTCCTGCACGGGATTGTGCACAGAGAAGGGAGGGTGTGACCTTCCTGCACGGGATTGTGCACAGAGAAGGGAGGCTGTGACCTTCCTGCACGGGATTGTGCACAGAGAAGGCTCAGGGAGGGTTTGACCGTCCTGCACGGGATTGTGCACAGAGAAGGCTCAGGGAGGGTTTGACCTTCCTGCACGGGATTGTGCACAGAGAAGGCTCAGGGAGGGTGTGACCTTCCTGCACGGGATTGTGCACAGAGAAGGTTCAGAGAGGGTGTGACCGTCCTGCACGGGATTGTGCACAGAGAAGGCTCAGGGAGGGTGTGACCTTCCTGCACGGGATTGTGCACAGAGAAGGGAGGGTGTGACCGTCCTGCACGGGATTGTGCACAGAGAGGGCTCAGGGAGGGTGTGACCTTCCTGCACGGGATTGTGCACAGAGAAGGCTCAGGGAGGGTGTGACCTTCCTGCACGGGATTGTGCACAGAGAAGGGAGGGTTTGACCGTCCTGCACGGGATTGTGCACAGAGAAGGCTCAGGGAGGGTGTGACCTTCCTGCACGGGATTGTGCACAGAGAAGGCTCAGGGAGGGTGTGACCTTCCTGCACGGGATTGTGCACAGAGAGGGCTCAGGGAGGGTGTGACCGTCCTGCACGGGATTGTGCACAGAGAGCTCAGGGAGGGTTTGACCGTCCTGCACGGGATTGTGCACAGAGAGCTCAGGGAGGGTTTGACCTTCCTGCACGGGATTGTGCACAGAGAAGGCTCAGGGAGGGTGTGACCGTCCTGCACGGGATTGTGCACAGAGAAGGCTCAGGGAGGGTGTGACCGTCCTGCACGGGATTGTGCACAGAGAAGGGAGGGTGTGACCTTCCTGCACGGGATTGTGCACAGAGAAGGGAGGGTGTGACCTTCCTGCACGGGATTGTGCACAGAGAGGGTGTGACCTTCCTGCACGGGATTGTGCACAGAGAAGGCTCAGGGAGGGTGTGACCGTCCTGCACGGGATTGTGCACAGAGAAGGCTCAGGGAGGGTTTGACCTTCCTGCACGGGATTGTGCACAGAGAAGGGAGGGTTTGACCGTCCTGCACGGGATTGTGCACAGAGAAGGCTCAGGGAGGGTGTGACCTTCCTGCACGGGATTGTGCACAGAGAAGGCTCAGGGAGGGTGTGACCTTCCTGCACGGGATTGTGCACAGAGAGGGCTCAGGGAGGGTGTGACCTTCCTGCACGGGATTGTGCACAGAGAGGGCTCAGGGAGGCTGTGACCGTCCTGCACGGGATTGTGCACAGAGAGCTCAGGGAGGGTGTGACCTTCCTGCACGGGATTGTGCACAGAGAGGGTGTGACCTTCCTGCACGGGATTGTGCACAGAGAAGGTTCAGAGAGGGTGTGACCGTCCTGCACGGGATTGTGCACAGAGAAGGTTCAGAGAGGGTGTGACCTTCCTGCACGGGATTGTGCACAGAGAAGGCTCAGGGAGGGTGTGACCGTCCTGCACGGGATTGTGCACAGAGAAGGGAGGGTGTGACCTTCCTGCACGGGATTGTGCACAGAGAAGGTTCAGGGAGGGTGTGACCTTCCTGCACGGGATTGTGCACAGAGAAGGGAGGGTTTGACCGTCCTGCACGGGATTGTGCACAGAGAAGGCTCAGGGAGGGTGTGACCGTCCTGCACGGGATTGTGCACAGAGAAGGGAGGGTGTGACCGTCCTGCACGGGATTGTGCACAGAGAAGGTTCAGGGAGGGTGTGACCTTCCTGCACGGGATTGTGCACAGAGAAGGGAGGGTTTGACCGTCCTGCACGGGATTGTGCACAGAGAAGGCCAGGGAGGGTGTGACCGTCCTTGCACGGGATTGTGCACAGAGAGCTCAGGGAGGGGTGTGACCGTCCTGCACGGATTGTGCACAGAGAAGGCTCAGGGAGGGTGTGACCGTCCTGCACGGGATTGTGCACAGAGAAGGGAGGGTGTGACCGTCCTGCACGGGATTGTGCACAGAGAAGGGAGGGTGTGACCGTCCTGCACGGGATTGTGCACAGAGAAGGCTCAGGGAGGGTGTGACCGTCCTGCACGGGATTGTGCACAGAGAAGGGAGGGTGTGACCTTCCTGCACGGGATTGTGCACAGAGAAGGGAGGGTGTGACCTTCCTGCACGGGATTGTGCACAGAGAGGGTGTGACCTTCCTGCACGGGATTGTGCACAGAGAAGGCTCAGGGAGGGTGTGACCGTCCTGCACGGGATTGTGCACAGAGAAGGCTCAGAGAGGGTGTGACCTTCCTGCACGGGATTGTGCACAGAGAAGGTTCAGGGAGGGTGTGACCGTCCTGCACGGGATTGTGCACAGAGAAGGCTCAGGGAGGGTGTGACCTTCCTGCACGGGATTGTGCACAGAGAGGCTCAGGGAGGGCTGTGACCGTCCTGCACGGGATTGTGCACAGAGAAGGCTCAGAGAGGGTGTGACCTTCCTGCACGGGATTGTGCACAGAGAAGGCTCAGGGAGGGTGTGACCTTCCTGCACGGGATTGTGCACAGAGAAGGCTCAGGGAGGGTGTGACCGTCCTGCACGGGATTGTGCACAGAGAAGGTTCAGAGAGGGTGTGACCTTCCTGCACGGGATTGTGCACAGAGAAGGCTCAGAGAGGGTGTGACCGTCCTGCACGGGATTGTGCACAGAGAAGGCTCAGGGAGGGTGTGACCTTCCTGCACGGGATTGTGCACAGAGAAGGCTCAGGGAGGGTGTGACCGTCCTGCACGGGATTGTGCACAGAGAAGGAGGGTTTGACCGTCCTGCACGGGATTGTGCACAGAGAAGGCAGGGAGGTTTGACCTTCCTGCACGGGATTGTGCACAGAGAAGGGAGGGTGTGACCGTCCTGCACGGGATTGTGCACAGAGAAGGGAGGGTGTGACCGTCTGCACGGGATTGTGCACAGAGAAGGGAGGGTGTGACCTTCCTGCACGGGATTGTGCACAGAGAAGGTTCAGAGAGGGTGTGACCTTCCTGCACGGGACTGTGCACAGAGAGCTCAGAGAGGGTGTGACCGTCCTGCACGGGATTGTGCACAGAGAAGGCTCAGGGAGGGTGTGACCGTCCTGCACGGGATTGTGCACAGAGAGCTCAGAGAGGGTGTGACCGTCCTGCACGGGATTGTGCACAGAGAAGGTTCAGGGAGGGTTTGACCGTCCTGCACGGGATTGTGCACAGAGAAGGGAGAGTGTGACATTCCTGCACGGGATTGTGCACAGAGAAGGCTCAGGGAGGGTTTGACCTTCCTGCACGGGATTGTGCACAGAGAAGGGAGAGTGTGACATTCCTGCACGGGATTGTGCACAGAGAAGGCTCAGGGAGGGTTTGACCTTCCTGCACGGGATTGTGCACAGAGAAGGGAGAGTGTGACATTCCTGCACGGGATTGTGCACAGAGAAGGCTCAGGGAGGGTTTGACCTTCCTGCACGGGATTGTGCACAGAGAAGGGAGAGTGTGACATTCCTGCACGGGATTGTGCACAGAGAAGGCTCAGGGAGGGTGTGACCGTCCTGCACGGGATTGTGCACAGAGAAGGTTCAGAGAGGGTTTGACCGTCCTCTGCGGGATTGTGCACATTGTCTCAGCCCCAGAGATGGAAAGCAGGGCTGACAGCGGACACATGAGCAGGGGGTCCGCGGGTGTCACCACACACTGCACCATCCAGAAGCTTCCCCGATAGGACAGGAGAGCGGCCTCTTAAAAGTACGGCTGAGGCATCGACCTTGAGATGTGACCTTCTAAGGATGGCACTCAGGCTCTAGTTAGATTCTATCTTCAATAGATCGAATACACGGGTCCAGGAACCAGGCAGTGCAAGTCGGAGTACTTCTTATCACTACCATTCCCCGTGATCCTCTCGAAGAATTTGTGCTTCCTGCTCTTGAGTCTTTAAGCTTCCAGGTCCTGGTTCCTGGAAGGTGTGTGCTTCCATCAAAAGACAGAGGAATAATCCTAGTAAGCTTAAAGCTATAGCTACCATAGAGTCCCTTTGGGTTCCTTGTATTGGAAGACCAGCAGCCAAAGGAAAGTGTTGCCATGCATGTTGAGAAGGGCTGCAGTCTGATCGTACCCAGGTGGCAGAACTGAGGCTAGCGAAGGGCATCCTGGCGGTGTTCCACTGCGGTACTCTTCCTACGCCCATGCCCAGTTGTACCTGCCAATGGGAAGCAGAGAAGGAGAAGAGAAGATCAGTTAAGGCCTTAAGATCAAGTACCACAGCAGGGGCGTGATTCATGAGGTTACCGCTTTCCCCAGAAATTGTCACCAGTCGGAATCTTAGAGGAGCTCTGTGTAGATGCAGAGAAGTGTAGGGTGTGTCTCCCCTAAAGAGGTTTAGAGTCAGAAAGAGGCACGCAGAGCTGAGTGGTTAAAGGGGTGGGCTGTAATCATTGCCAAAGGTGCCTGATCTCGATTCTCTCTGCTGCTTCGTGGACCCGTTCTACAGCGGCTACGAGTACGTACGGCTACTGATTGAGACCCGAGACTATCCTCAATCTTCTCTTGCTGCCATGTAGCTACTGCTACTGCTGCTACTGACCCTAATGTGATTGTACCCAGTCTTCTCCACTGGTGGCCCCTACTCCTCGTCTTTCCCTTAGCGTCCGGAAAGGGACCTGGGTCCTCACGGCTCCTCGGAGCATAAGCACACCAGACTGTGACTGTTAACCAAAGCTGAACTCATTCCGGGGAGGGGGGCACATTCTTCCTTACCTGCTGGATGAAGTCTGGTTTCCAGAGCCCCAGTCGTTAAACTCAAAGATCCCACCATATTCTCGTAAAGTGTGGCACCGTCAGCCTGACAAGGACACTGTTAATCCATCATCAAGTTTAGTTCAATCCCTATGGGTCCAACTTCTAGCACAGTTGTTTTCATAAAGGGAGAATTTTGCCCCCACCCAAGGTAGATAGACATTTGGCAATGTCTGAATCCATTTTCGGTCATCGTAACTGCTGGGGGTAGGGAGGAATAAGGGAGGCTACTACTGGAATCTAGTGGATAGAGGTCAGGGATCTTGCTAAAAATATTCTTCAGTGCAGAGACTACCACTCTCATCAACCTTGCTCCCAAGAAAGAGTTGGCCCAAGATGTCAATAGCGCGGAGCCTGGGAAACTCTGCTCTAATAGGTGAAACCGCCTGGCTTTCCAACCGAAGTCTGCAAAAGAACATCCATCCATCCATCTCTCAAGAACAAACACAACGTTTTAGACACAGCACAATTAAAACTCAATTTAAGGGGAAAAAAAATCTCCAGTTCTAGGTCAATCATGATCCTAAAGACGATAACGTCGTTTACTTTGTTAAACAGAACTTTTAACATTGCTCATTGTGAAGCACCTGTATTTAGATTAGCTCACCAATTCTAGGAGAACTGGTTATATATTTGCTTCACATCTGTACTGCTAGAGGGGTGTGTCTCCCCTAAAGATACATCTATCTTCCACCTGAAAGATATGAGAGCTTGAAATTCCCCCAAGTCAGTTTTTCAACTTCAGAAATAGAAACATCTACCAAGTATCCATTCCACATAGAGAAGCAACATATGCACATAAACAAATTCACGTACACAAACAAAATAAGCACTGCCCAAAGCTAATTACTCTTAACATATTGATAGCTTTTCTACCAATTATTTCTCTACATAAGACACACATGTTGTAACTGACATATACATCTTTTTTCCATCTCAGAGAGGTAAAGTGTAACAGTCTCTTTATATCTATATTTTGTAATTGCAGTATAGATTATTTCTGTCCATATGTTACTTAGAAGAATATTTTTAAAATTTCTGTATCTATGGCTTAATACTTTGGTCATCTGTAGTTTAGTTTTACTCTTGTCTAAAATGCAGTAGGAGAGAAAGCTGTACCATTTTTAGTTATAGAATTTTTTTTTTTTTTTGGTGACCTAAAATATTCAATTAAAATAATTGTCTCCTCCTGACCAGGCAGTAGTACAGTGGATAGAGAGTCGGACTGGGATGCGGAGGACCCAGGTTCGACACCCCGAGGTCATCAGCTTGAGCGTGGGCTCATCTGGTTTGAGCAAAGCTCATCAGCTTGGACCCAAGGACACTGGCTCGAGCAAGGGATCACTCGGTTTGCTGAAGGCCCGTGGTCAAGGCACATATGAGAAAGCAATCAATGAACAACTAAGGTGTCGCAACGAAGAACTAATGATTGATGCTTCTCATCTCTCTCCGTTCCTGTCTGTCTATCCCTCTCTCTGTCTCTGTAAAACAAAACAAAACAAAAAAAACTGTCTCTTACAGATTCTAAATACCAAGTTTCACGGTTCTTTTTTTGAAAGAGGTGTCAGCGATATCTTATTGAATAATCTTGTTATTTTCTTACATGCATTTGATTTCTGCTGGCTTGATTTGCTCTGAAAAGAGGGATATGTTAATATCTGCAAGCATTACTGTGTGCCCATAGATTTTATAGATTTTGTTAGATTTGTCTTGCTATTTTATTAATCTCATTACTACTCGCGCCATTCATCAAAAGAAGCGAGCCTTTGTTTTCTGCCGTGGTTTTGTCTGAAAGTTGGTGTCTGATACAGTGTTGCATGTCCTCTTCCCTTTTGTTGGAATCTGCTGATGTCCTCTTGTCAATGCTCCTTCTCTTTCAACACCACCTATGCTTTTGTTTTGAGTGTTCTTGTGGAGAGAGCAATTGGCTAGATTTTGGGAAAACAACTTGAGAGTCATTGCTTTTTAAGAGAGGTGATTAACATCAACGTTTGTTAGCACAAAGGGTCTATTTCATGTACTGACATATAGTTTTATCCTTTTAAAATATTGTTCTATGCTGTTTCATTTGCTACTCTTATTTGCTCTACAGACCATGTTTTCTTTGCTTTTTACTTTCTTTGATGTTTATCTTTTAATATTTCAAAAGCCCTCTTTTTCTCTGCAGGCCCTCATTCTCAGAGGCAAGAAGGAAATGATCTTTTGAGTACACAATTCTCCACTCTCCTTTCTCCTCACATTTCTCAATCTTTGTTAATATTAGCTGACATTGTAAAC
Organism: Saccopteryx leptura; assembly: GCF_036850995.1. NCBI lineage: Eukaryota > Metazoa > Chordata > Mammalia > Chiroptera > Emballonuridae > Saccopteryx > Saccopteryx leptura. The sequence goes on along the minus strand of NC_089504.1, from coordinate 363,455,040 downwards.
TCAAGGTTTTTTTTTTTTTCGTTCACAGAATCATGAATTTTACATTATTTTTTTAAAGGAACAGATGTTTTGATTTTATATTCATTTCTACATCTAGATTTTCATCTTTCCTGGAGAGGTAAATATGGCCTGTGTTTTTCTATAGGTTTAGAGCTGAACCTCATCACAGTTCCTGAGATGGATGGCTTCCTCGTTTTTGAGCGTGCCATATATATATATGGTATATTTAATATCCTCAGTAAGTTGGAAACAGTTTCCAAATAATTGTTTTAAGTGGGTGTTTTTCAAGTTCTTATTTAATGAAAATGTCTCTCTATTGCTCTCATTTCTGAAAGACAGCTAGCTCCGCCCCAAATATCTTGGCTAGAACTCCGCGGGCGCGGCTGGGTTGACTCGCGGCATTAGCGCGGCAGACGAGGACTCAGAGCTCACTCTGTTTATTTCTATGTTCCTCCATAACCTTTTCTCTTTTCTTCTGAAGTGCTTCAAAGTTGCATTGCTCTTTTTAATTTAAACATTGCTCCAGAATTAAATAAACACGTCCCTATTGCTTTGCCTAGGACATCATGGGAATTTAACAATCTGTCTATGGATTCTTTTTTCTTTTTTATTTATTTTTTGACGTTGGAGAATTGAGGCTAGATTTGTATTTTTCTACTTTGATAATTGCTTATGATTCATTTATTCCGGCCTCCCCCCCCCCCTTTGATCTGCACCCGTGGCCTTCTATATCTGCCATTTCCTCTCTCATCATTTCCTGTGGATCTTTCTCCTCTGTATCGTCTGCATGGGTTTAATTTCTTTTTTTTTTTTCAGCATCAATTATGTCTCTCCTCTTTTTTTATTCTGACTCCCCAAAGTATAATTTTTAACAGGTTTTCATGCAAAGCTGCCCTATTCTACAAATTTTACATCTTTTCCCTATGCGGCTATCTTGGTCCTTGAGCCTCATGAAGAATTAGAATTTGTAGCCCTGACAGCCCCTGACTCTTCCCATTTCTCTGTGTCCCTCCCCCAACCCAAGTCTTTTGTTTGTTTATTTATTTATTCAGTGAGAGGAAGGGAGACAGAGACAGACTTCCACATGTGCCGTGACTGGGATCCACCCGGCATGCCCACTAGGGGGCAATGCTCTGCCCATCTGGGGCATTGCTCCGTTGCTCAGCAACTGAGCTCTTTCTTAGTACCTGAGGTGGAGTACATGGAGCCATCCTCAGTCCCCAGGGACAACTTGCTGCAATGGAGCCATGGCTTACAGGAGGGGAAGAGAGAGAAAGAGAGAGAGAGAGAGAGAAAGAAAGAAGTGAGAGGGGAAGGGATGGAGAACCAGATGGATGCTTCTCCTGTGTGCCCTGGCCGGGAATCGAACTGGGACATCCACACGCCAGGCTGATGCTCCGCCACTGAGCAAACCGGCCAGGGTCTAGTCTTTTCTTAGCTAGGTTCTTCTCTCTTAGAACATGTTACACCAGGAGGAGTCAACCTGTTTATCCCTACCGCCCACTTGTGTATCTCTGTTAGTAGTAACATTTTCTAACCGCCCACCGGTTCCACAGTCATGGTGATTTATAAAGTAGGGAAGTAACTTTACTTTATAAAATGTATAAAGCAGAGTGACAGCAAGTTAAAGCATATAATAATAATTGCTCAGCAAGTACTTTATGTCGGATTTTCACTAAGTTTGGCAGAATAAATCTTTATAAAACAACTTACTATAGTTAAATCTATCTTTTTATTTATGCTTTGGTTGCTCCGCTACCGTCCACCATGAAAGCTGGAACGCCCATTAGCGGGTGGGAGGGACCAGGTTGACTACCACTGTGTTACCCCATAATCAATCATCCTTACTATTTTATGCCCAATGCTTGCAGAGACTTAATTTCCAGATAAATATTAGAAAGACAGTAAGTTCCTTTTTCTCCATATTCTTCCCAACACTTGTTATTTCTTGGCTTTTTGATAAATGGCTATTCTAATACGTGTGAAGTGATATCTCATTGTAGTTTTCACTTGCATTTTCTTACCTCAGTAATTAGTGATACTGAACATCTCTTTATGTGCTTGTTCGCCAGCTATACATCTTGTTTGGAAAAGTGGGTTTTAAGTTGGTACAGGCGGTATGGAGATTCCTCTCAACATTAAGGTCTACCATATAACCTAGCTATTCCACTTCTGGGCATTTATCTGAAGAGTACAAAAGCACTAATTTAAAAATATATATATGTACCCCTGTGTTCAAAACAGCCTAAGTGTATGTTGACTGAATTGGATAAAAAAGATGTGGAATATATAGTTTACCCTTGAACAACTCGGGTTTGAACTTCACAAGTCCATTTATAGACAGATTCCTCCCCCCCCAATAAATACCTGTATTCTTTATGATCTGAGGTTGGGAGTCCACTAATGTGAAGGGCCAATTGTGTCCCCCATATAATTTACAAAACTTTATATGGGGGACTTGAGCACTTGTGGATTTTTGTTTTCACAGCGATATTGGAACAAATCCCTATGCATTCTGAGGGACAACTGAAGTAGTTAAGTTTCAGGGGACTCAGAGGTTACACATGGATTCTTTTTTCCTGCACAAGGGTGGGTGCCTCTACCTCTCACATTGTCCAAGGGTCAACTGTATCTACAATGGAATGCTACTGAGCCATAAAAAGGATGAAATATTGCCATTTGTGACAACATGGATGGACCTTGCAGGTATAATGCCAAGTTAAATAAGTCTGAGTGGAAAGGACAAAAAAAAAAAAAGTATAGCCCTGGCCAGTTGGCTCAGTAGTAAAGCATTGGACTGGCATGTGGAAGTCCTGGGTTCGATTCCCACCCAGGGCACACAGGAGAAGCGCCCATCTACTTCTCCACTCCTCCCCCTCTCCTTCCTCTCTGTCTCTCTTTTCCCCTCCTGCAGCCAAGGCTCCATTGGAGCAAAAAGTTAGCCCAGGCGCTGGGGATGACTCCATGGCCTCTGCCTCAGGCGCTAGAGTGGCTCTGGTTGCAGAAGAGCAACGCCCCAGATGGGCAGAGCATTGACCCCTGGTGGATCCTGGTCAGACGTGAGTAAGAGTCTGTCTCTCTGCCTCCCTGCTTCTCACTTCAGAAAAATATAAAAAACAAGACAAAAAAATAAGTGTAATTCCATGCATATGTGGAATACAGAACAAACACATGAGAAAGAAGTAAAGCAAAAAACGAACTCACGGACAACAGAACGGTAGCTGCTAGAGAGGCAGGGTTGCGTGTGGGCCGAGAGCTGGGTGAAGGAGACTTCTGGTGGTGTGACCACGGATAGTGTATACACACATCAAATGACAATGCTGTACGCCTAGAACTTACATAATGTTATTAACATGATACGAAATGTCACCTCAGTTAGAAAAGAAAAGAAAGACAAGAGGGGAGCTGGAGAGGGCGAGAGTCTTGCGTGCTGGCCTCACCGTTGCCCGCAGCTCCGACTTCCGTCGGTCCTGGGCTGCTCATGGCCCGTCCCCGGACCTTCCCGGGGTCTCTTTCTCACCCTATGAAGCCTTTCCTCAGGTCATCGTCACCGGCCTTGTAACTCGAGGCACCCTCTCCGAATCAAATACGACATCCGCCTGCGAGTCACAGAAGAGACGACGTGAAATCCACCCACCCACGTGTCGTCTCTTGAGAAGTTTTGAGAGACTGCCCGGGGGCTATGACTCGGCCTCCAGTTTAGGGGTACAACCACCGTCCTTTGCAGAGAAAAAAAAAGCAACCATCTCAAACTAATGGTGGGAAAAGAAAGCATCCAGAATGCACGAGGTTTTCTACTTGAAATAAAATTTATAAGCAAATAACTGGAAAGGCAAGGGCCAAGCTGGCCCTTGGGAATCAGTGAGACCAAGGACTTCAACATCGCTAGACGCTTTCTTCCTTCTGTCTTTGGGTGCCACTTTGTTCTCTCTCTCTCTCTTTCACACACATACACACATCTGTTTCATTATCTAACTCCCCCCCCCCCCATTCTTTCCCTTCCAAATCTGGACCAATCCACCGCAGCGAGGGAATACAGGTATGTGAGAAAATGCACTCTTCGATAGGAACCATGTGTTTAGAAGTCAAGGGATAGAAAAGTGTTGAGAAAACAAAGGTTACATTCCCCAAGTAAAGTGTGGGAAGGTGGACGAAAACCAACCAACCAGCAAGGACCTGCCATCTCACCTCCACATCTCTTTTTTATGAAATAGTTACAGAAATGCATAGACATGTTCTAGAAGTGACATAGCTTGCGGTGGGCATCATAAAAACCATCAGTCCTCGGGACCACCTACCCCTTCCCTGAGCCTCACCCTCGAGACAAGCCCTTTCCACTGATTCTTCCAGTCTCATCCTCCTCATTCCCAAATGCTATCCTTAGAGGGCTACATTTCTTCATACAATTACTGTACAGACCATCTGTGAACCTTTCTGAAAGTGAGCACTTACTTCTCTTATACTGTATATACAGATGTCCATATTGTTCTTCTTCTCTTTCCAATGGAGTTAAATCTTACTTTTTTGCCTAATTTACCAGTGTAAGCTCATGCTCTCATAATAATGTAAGGATTACTCATGACTGAGCCAAGTAGTGTACTACAAATATACTTTCCTTCTTGTACAAATGTTTTCTGTGATTTTTAAATTGCTTTCTTTTCTATTTTATTTCTTTGGGTTTAAAAAAATATATCATTATGACTAATACTATAATACCAGAAGAAAATCCATTTCTGGTTCCTCAGAACTGGAAATGATTTCTCTTTTGAGAGCTCCCATGTATCACATATATATTTTTCACATCACTGACGCCCCGCTGACATGTCACAGTTGTCTAGAGAGCTCATCCTTCCTCGTAGACTTTCTGACCGGGGAGGGCAGGGTCTGTGTCTAATTCATTGTTCTGAGCACTTAATCCAGGGCCCTGACGAGAGGTCACACCATAAATAAAAACGAGGAAGTCAGTGAGTCAACTCTGCCCTCCACTCGGTAGTATTTTTACATTTTTCTGTGTCCCTATGAAATGAGGGTAAGGATTCTGACGGCATGACATCGAACTCGGTGGACTTGCTACTGTGTTGAAACACTCAGGGCTGTCACATCGAGGAAAGTCGGCAGCCTGAAGTGACTTCTCCCGTAAGTGGCGGAACGAGAAAGCTCGAAACGAGGTCTAACTCCTGCGCTCTTGCCCACCCCCCGGCTCCACGTCCCAGGCTCAGTGCACAGGGGACTCCTGACCCATCAGCCTGGACCTGGGTCAAGTAAGACATTTCCCGTTTCTACTAGGCGAAGGCTCGCCTTCCTTTCTCCCGTACAACCCCAAACTCCAAAATTCCCCAGAGGAATCACCTTCAACTTTCATAAGATTTCATTCTTAACGCATGTGATCACTGTGTCTGACGTTTCCAAAAACAGTACAAGTATTTTCAGTCTCTGAACCAGGGTGTGCTCAGTCTGTTGTTCACTGCAATGAAAAATTCTCCAAGACCACCTCCAGTATTTGGAAAGGCATGAAAAAATTTCTCCTGAATGAGGTGCGGCCTGGTATAAGCTTGTTTTCCTTTTGGAAATTCTTGAAGACCAACACTTGCATTCTAGGTGTCCTTGGGAAACAGGCATCCCAAAATTCTATCATCCATCTATCTGTCTGTCTATCTATCTATCTATCTATCTATCTATCTATCTATCTATCTATCTATGTATCTATCTATGTATCTATCTATCTATCTATATATCATCTATCTATCTATCTATCATCTATCTATCATCTATCTATCTATCATCATCATCTACCTATCATCTATCTATCTATCTATCATCTATCTATCATCTATCTATCTATCTATCTATCTATCATCTATCTATCTATCTATCTATCATCTATCTATCTATCATCTATCTATGTATCTATCTATCATCTATCTATCTATCTATCTATCTATCTATCTATATATCATCTATCTATCCATCATCTATCTATCTATCATCATCATCTATCTATCATCTATCTATCTATCTATCTATCTATCTATCTATCTATCTATCTATCTATCTATCTATCATCTATCTATCATCTATCTATCTATCATCTATCTATCTATCTATCATCTATCTATCTATCTATCTATCTATCTATCTATCTATCTATCATCTATCTATCTATCTATCATCTATCTATCATCTATCTATCTATCTATCTATCTATCTATCTATCTATCTATCATCTATCTATCTATCATCTATGTATTCTATCATCTATCTATCAATTATCTATGTATCTATCATCTATCTATCATCTATCTATCTATCTATCTATCTATCTATCTATCTATCTATCTATCTATCTATCTATCTATCATCTATCTATCATCTATCTATCTATCATCTGTCTATCTGTCTGTCTGTCTATCTATCTATCATCTATATCTGTCATCTCTCTCAGCTTTCGGTGGCTTGCTGTTAAGCCTACCAGTAGAGGGCGCCTAACCCTCAGCAATGGTCTCAGAAACTTCCCTAATGGGTTTAGGCGTTTTATGAACCTTTTTTCTTTCCAGCTGCAGATTAGTAGCAGAATGTGATAGTCCCTTTCTTCTCCATGTTACGATTGTCTCGCACAGCGGGAAAGAGAAGGCCTTATGCCGTCCTGGAAGAGTTAGAGGTAGAGGTGGGAGTCTGGCGGGTAGCATCAAAGAGAAAGACCAAGCTAGCCCCGGACCCCGAGGACTGCCCAGGACCCCGAGGACTGCCCAGGACCCCGAGGACTGCCCCGGACCCCAAGGACTGCCCAGGACCCCGAGGACTGCCTAGGACCCCGAGGACTGCCCCGGACCCCGAGGACTGCCCAGGACCCTGAGGACTGCCCAGGACCCTGAGGACTGCCCCCTGAGGACTTCCCAGGACCCTGAGGACTGCCCAGGACCCTGAGGACTGCCCCCTGAGGACTGCCCAGGACCCTGAAGACTGCCCCCTGAGGACTGCCCAGGACCCCGAGGACTGCCCCGGACCCCGAGGACTGCCCAGCACCCCGAGGACCCCGAGGACTGCCCAGGACCCCGAGGACCGCCCAGGACCCCGAGGACCGCCCCGGACCCCGAGGACCGCCCCGGACCCCGAGGACTGCCCAGGACCCCGAGGACTGATCAGGACCCCGAGGACTGCCCAGGACCCCGAGGACTGCCCAGGACCCTGAGGACTTCCCAGCACCCCGAGGACTTCCCAGGACCCCGAGGACTGCCCAGGACCCCGAGGACTGCCCAGCACCCTGAGGACTTCCCAGCACCCCGAGGACTGATCAGGACCCTGAGGACTGCCCCGGACCCCGAGGACTGCCCAGGACCCCGAGGACTGCCCAGGACCCTGAGGACTGCCCCCTGAGGACTTCCCAGGACCCTGAGGACTGCCCCCTGAGGACTGCCCAGGACCCTGAGGACTGCCCCCTGAGGACTGCCCAGGACCCCGAGGACTGCCCAGGACCCCGAGGACCCCGAGGACTGCCCAGGACCCCGAGGACTGCCCAGAGCCCCGAGGACTGCCCAGGACCCCGAGGACTGCCCAGGACCCCGAGGACTGCCCAGCACCCCGAGGACCCCGAGGACTGCCCAGCACCCCGAGGACCGCCCAGGACCCCGAGGACTGCCCAGGACCCCGAGGACTGCCCAGGACCCCGAGGACTGCCCAGGACCCCAGGACCCCGAGGACTGCCCAGGACCCCAGGACCCCGAGGACTGCCCAGGACCCCGAGGACTGCCCAGGGCCCCGAGGACTGCCCAGGACCCCGAGGACTGCCCCGGACCCCAGGACCCCAAGGACTGCCCAGGACCCCAGGACCCCGAGGACTGCCCAGGACCCTGAAGACTGCCCCCTGAGGACTGCCCAGGACCCCGAGGACTGCCCAGGACCCCAGGACCCCAAGGACTGCCCAGGACCCCAGGACCCCGAGGACTGCCCAGGACCCTGAAGACTGCCCCCCGAGGACTGCCCAGGACCCCGAGGACTGCCCAGCACCCCGAGGACCCCGAGGACTGCCCAGGACCCCGAGGACTGCCCAGGACCCCGAGGACCCCGAGGACTGCCCAGCACCCCGAGGACCCCGAGGACTGCCCAGGACCCCGAGGACTGCCCAGGACCCCGAGGACTGATCAGGACCCTGAGGACTGCCCCGGACCCCTGAGGACTGCCCAGGACCCTGAGGACTGCCCAGGACCCCGAGGACCGCCCAGGACCCCGAGGACTGATCAGGACCCTGAGGACTGCCCCGGACCCCTGAGGACTGCCCAGGACCCTGAGGACTGCCCCGGACCCCGAGCACCCCGAGGACTGCCCAGGACCCCGAGGACTGCCCAGGACCCCAAGGACTGCCCAGGACCCCGAGGACTTCCCAGCACCCCGAGGACTTCCCAGGACCCCGAGGACTGCCCAGGACCCCGAGGACTGCCCAGCACCCTGAGGACTTCCCAGCACCCCGAGGACTGATCAGGACCCTGAGGACTGCCCCGGACCCCGAGGACTGATCAGGACCCCAAGGACTGCCCAGGACCCCAAGGACTGCCCAGGACCCCGAGGACTGATCAGGACCCCGAGGACTGCCCAGGACCCCGAGGACTGCCCAGCACTCCGAGGACTTCCCAGGACCCCGAGGACCCCGAGGACTGCCCAGGACCCCGAGGACTGCCCAGCACCCCGAGGACCCCGAGGACTGCCCAGCACCCCGAGGACCCCGAGGACTGCCCAGGACCCCGAGGACTGCCCAGGACCCCGAGGACTGCCCAGGACCCCGAGGACCCCGAGGACTGCCCAGCACCCCGAGGACCCCGAGGACTGCCCAGGACCCCGAGGACTGCCCAGGACCCCGAGGACCCCGAGGACTGCCCAGCACCCCGAGGACTGCCCAGGACCCCGAGGACTGCCCAGCACCCCGAGGACCCCGAGGACTGCCCAGCACCCCGAGGACCCCGAGGACTGCCCAGGACCCCGAGGACTGCCCAGGACCCCGAGGACCCCGAGGACTGCCCAGCACCCCGAGGACTGCCCAGGACCCCGAGGACTGCCCAGCACCCCGAGGACCCCGAGGACTGCCCAGCACCCCGAGGACCCCGAGGACTGCCCAGGACCCCGAGGACTGCCCAGGACCCCGAGGACTGCCCAGCACCCCGAGGACCCCGAGGACTGCCCAGGACCCCGAGGACTGCCCAGGACCCCGAGGACTGCCCAGGACCCCAGGGCCCCGAGGACTGCCCAGGACCCCGAGGACTGCCCAGGACCCCGAGGACTGCCCAGGACCCCAGGGCCCCGAGGACTGCCCAGGACCCCAGGGCCCCGAGGACTGCCCAGGACCCCAGGACCCCGAGGACTGCCCAGGACCCTGAGGACTGCCCAGGACCCCGAGGACTGCCCCGGACCCCGAGGACTGCCCAGGACCCTGAGGACTGCCCAGGACCCTGAGGACTGCCCCGGACCCTGAGGACTGCCCCGGACCCCGAGGACTGCCCAGGACCCCGAGGACTGCCCAGCACCCCGAGGACCCCGAGGACTGCCCAGGACCCCGAGGACTGCCCAGGACCCCGAGGACTGCCCAGGACCCCAGGACCCCGAGGACTGCCCAGGACCCCGAGGACTGCCCAGGACCCCAGGACCCCGAGGACTGCCCAGGACCCCGAGGACTGCCCAGGACCCCAGGACCCCGAGGACTGCCCAGGACCCCGAGGACCCCGAGGACTGCCCAGCACCCCGAGGACCCCGAGGACTGCCCAGCACCCCGAGGACCCCGAGGACTGCCCAGGACCTCGAGGACTGCCCAGGACCCCGAGGACTGCCCAGGACCCCGAGGACTGCCCCGGACCCCGAGGACTGCCCAGGACCCCGAGGACTGCCCAGGACCCCGAGGACTGCCCAGGACCCCGAGGACTGCCCAGGACCCCGAGGACTGCCTAGGACCCCGAGGACTGCCCAGGACCCCGAGGACTGCCCAGAGCCCCGAGGACTGCCCAGGACCCCGAGGACTGCCCAGGACCCCAGGACCCCGAGGACTGCCCAGGACCCCAGGACCCCGAGGACTGCCCAGGACCCCGAGGACTGCCTAGGACCCCGAGGACTGCCCAGGACCCCGAGGACTGCCCAGAGCCCCGAGGACTGCCCAGGACCCCGAGGACTGCCCAGGACCCCAGGGCCCCGAGGACTGCCCAGGACCCTGAGGACTGCCCAGGACCCCGAGGACTGCCCAGGACCCCGAGGACTGCCCAGGACCCCAGGACCCCGAGGACTGCCCAGGACCCCAGGACCCCAAGGACTGCCCAGGACCCCGAGGACTGCCCCGGACCCCGAGGACTGCCCAGGACCCCGAGGACTGCCCCGGACCCCGAGGACTGCGGTGACTTGCAGGCAGGACGCCGTCAATCCCGGCGGGGCCTTTACCTGGTTCACCTCTCACAGTGGAGCCACCGGCGTGTATGTGGCTTTCTCAGCGCTTGATAAGGACTTGCCTGCGAAGAGATCAAATGTGTTTGAATATTCTTTAACATCACCCATACGAGCTTCCTTCTACCAGATGTCATGGACTCCTGTACCCCCAGACTGTTATGGGGGGACTTTGGAGATTACTGAGTACACACTGGTTGATAGACAGGTGAGAAAGAAGATCAATCCACAAACAGGCAAAGGTCTTGGGCGATGGGTTAAGAGAAGACCGTGTATCCTGGCTGGCACCCTGGCTGCTGACCGTACCCCCATGTCCACCCATTTAACAGTTCCCAGTGGGAAACCCCTGTGAACACTACCTGAGTCAACTCAGCTCAGACCGGGAGAGCCCCCGGGGCGGCGAGACTCCTTTATGAGGATTTTCAGAAGGCTTGGTAGCATTAATTGCCCAGATGGGGATTAGATTCAGAAGGAGGTTGGCTGGCTCCAGTGCATTGCAGACCACCTTTACCTTCTGATTAAGGGTGAGATGCACGCCTCTGTCTTCCTTCCGAGCTACTGTTTTCTACCACTATTCTCGACCCCAGGTCCCCTCTCGGTGACAAGATTTTTAAAAGAGAAATTCACATGTCTTACCAAGTTTCACCCATCTGTTTGATGACCAGTCCCCTCGTCACTGACTGATCTGCTGCTACCCTCGTCCTGATATTTGGAGATGTCTGTCCTTTGGTCAGACTTCAAGCCGCAGTTGGTTTCAACCTTACAGGGCTGGACGGCTCTGGGCTGGGCTGGCTTTCTCCTCCCCACCAGGGCAGTCTGCTCCGGCTGCTGAACAAGCACAAAGTGCCTGCTTGGCTGGTTTTCCCTCGGAACCCAATGAGTCCCTCACCAGGACTGGTTCCATCACGCCACTCCTTATGGGGCAGGTACATGCGCGTGGTGGGCAATGTGTTGGGTAATGGACTTCAGAGGTGTTGGACTCTATAAACTGACTTGATGGGGAGGAGCAAATCCACCAGTCTGCGGCATGCCTTGGGACCCCCAAGGTATGTAAGATGAAGTCAGCCCGTTCCTGAAAGCCAGCGTGATCAGGATCTAAATTAGCTCCTTTTGGAGGTCGAGTTAAATAAACCCCCTTCATCCTTCTTAAAATCCGGTGCTGTGCCATTTGGAAGAATGAGCGACTCCCTTCTCTCCATTGATGGTACCTGGCAGGTGGTTTAAAGTGTCAGGGAGAAGTCTGAGAGCGTAAATTGGAAAAGAAATCCTACTGCACATACTTTTCTGGACGTCAAGGTCACCGCCCCACGCCCCTCCTGCCGGCCACGGCAAGGGGGTGGAGAGAGATCTGGAGGCTCCAGGTAAGGCGAGGGCAACAGAGAGGTGTATGCCAAGGTCACCAGTCACCTGTTCTATGCTACCAGCCACCCCGGAATGCTTCCTATAACAGGTTATTTCCTAACTCTCATAACTGCCGTGCGAATGGTTAGTTTACCATTTTGCAGGTAAAAAACGTTAAATCTCAGAGCAGTTGTAAGGACGTGTCTAATATCCCGTAGGTGGTAAAGCCCTGGTTCACACTAGGACCTGGTACGCGCCGATACTCCATGCTCTTCTGCCGCGGCGTTACCAGGGTGTTGCCGTGAATCACCAGAGCATCTCTCTGCACAAACACTGCCTTTGTAGGAGCTTCTTGGAAGCCAAAGCATCTTAAGGGCTTCCTCCCACTCTCGCACTTACTTAAACAAACAAAGACACGTAAGTCATCCGAACGGAGAGTCCGCAGGCCGGCTCAATGTTGACAGTACAAGCCCTCACGGAGTGGGAGACACTCCATTTCTTTATTTTCCCTGAAAACTGAATAGTTCAAGTTTATCACTTTGTTTCTTATTTACTGAGCACATAAGAAGTATTTAGACTGGACGTCAGGCCCGATACCGGACACTGGTACCAGAGTCGTAGGAAAGGTCAGTATTGTCGTGGGACCTTAGCGAGCTTACAGCCCCTAATTGTCATTGGAAGAAAAGAAATACAGAGGACATATTTTATAACTTCCATTGTCTATTTCTGTGTGTGACTTGCCAGAACACTATCTCATCCTCTTGCAGAAGTAAGAGGATGTCAGCCCTGGCCTTACTGTTTTTTTGTTTTGTTTCTGACATCCATCATTGGATACAGATTCAGAATGAAAGGTATACCTCTGTGGGCCCGCCCCCGGCGGAGAGGAAGGCAGGTGATTACCCACCAGCCCGGGGGTCCGCCCTTTGCCAAAGGCTCAGCCGGCAAGGACCCTATTGGCCACTATTTTTCACGGGACGGCAGAGTTGAAAGGTTTCACCGGGATCGCCGAGCTCAACGTTTTACTGGAAGATTATGGACAAGGTGGACGAAGACTTTACTACTTCATAAAACAGTCCCTCCCTCTGCTAGAAAATGCTGATGGCACCTCACATTGAGAACCAGTCTGCCTCCTGGACTCTCCAGGTGGGGTGGGGTGAATCTCCCTCCACAGTGCAAGGTTCCTGAGAGCTCTTCAGAGAGACTATTCCGATTATTGACTTGTTGTGAGCGAGTCGCTTGGTATTTGGGGAAGGACTTGAAAACTAAAAGGTGCCTGTTCCACTTACATGAGCTAAAAGGGTTAACTGCTACTACTGAAGTACAGACCCCAGGTAATGGAACGGAAAATACATGTCAGAACAGAATAAATGGACATTTTATTAAAGAATGGGATCTGTGGTTCAAGGAATTACTTCAGTTAGAGAACTGACATAAGGTTATGCTGGATTGAAAGTCAATGCAAGCCCTGGCCGGTTGGCTTAGCGGTAGAGCATTGGCCTGGCGTGCGGGGGACCCGGGTTCGATTCCCGGCCAGGGCACATAGGAGAAGCACCCATTTGCTTCTCCAGCCCCCCTCCTTCCTCTCTGTCTCTCTCTTCCCCTCCCGCAGCCAAGGCTCCATTGGAGCAAGGATGGCCCAGGCGCTGGGGATGGCTCCTTGGCCTCTGCCCCAGGCGCTAGAGTGGCTCTGGTTGTGGCAGAGCGACGCCCCAGAGGGGCAGAGCATCGCCCCCTGGTGGGCAGAGCGTCGCCCCTGGTGGGAGTGCCGGGTGGATCCCGGTAGGGCACATGCGGGAGTCTGTCTGACTGTCTCTCCCCGTTTCCAACTTAAGAAAAATACAAAAAAAAAAAAGAAAGAAAGAAAGTCAATGCGAAAGAAAAACAACCATGGAGGAAAAAAATGTCTCTAGGAGAAAAATATTGTGGCATTTGTAAAAGCAGAATATTATCGCGCTGGCTCCACTAATAGCACTGCACACTAAGAAAATGGATCAATTGCCTACAAGCCTAAGAGAAGGACGCATGATCCAAGAATATTATACCCAGCTCCGCTGTTCAAGAGCGAAAATGGCAAACGTTCTTTCTCCAACACGAGAGAACTTAGGAGGCATGGCACCCATGGCTACCCCTGGAGAGAAGCACATCTTCCCTGGTGGAAACTGAGCAACCGACGGTGAACAGAGAAGCTGAGACGTGATCCGCGCCTCTGAGGAGCTGCCCGACGACGTAGGCAATGGTGGCTGTTGCCTGGATTTCAGACCTGACGGAGCTTAATGGAAATTCTGAGGCCTGGTGGGGGGAGCCTTGACTTTGGTCCTGGTTTACCGCCAACTTACCTGGTCTGAGAGGGAGCCCCTTAACTTCTGGGCCTTCCTTTCTGCACTTGAAAAAAAAAAAGGAGACCCCTCCAGCCGTGTCCTTTCATGAGCAGTGACGGGAACAACCGTAACTATCCTCAAATGATGGAGCCGCTCCTCTCTGGTCAGTTTCTGCCTCTGCCCACCTGCCCACTGGTGTTCATGCTTTGATTCCGTTTGGCGGAACTCGACGTTTGGGCACCCCTCTAGTCAGTTTACTGTTTAGCCAAGGATTTTTGTCGTTGTTGTTGTTACAAGCCAGACTTTGTTCAACGGAGGTCTCATTTTGTTTGCAATGACGTCATTGATCCTGGGCGTGGCTGGGCAGCCATCGCGGGGCGTGGCTGAGCCCCCTCGGCTGTATTGTCCCCGGAAGGTTACCCTGCCTGTGGTGATGGTGCCTTTCTTTCTGGGTTTTCAGCAAAGGGAGGTCATTCCGAGCGAGGGCTTCTTAGCTCCACAGATTTTTGCCTTCACCTGTCCCTCTGAAGGGGACACCGGCCAAATCTGGTGCTCTCTGGCGCTCCTAGCGTGCCAACAAGAGGACGGACACCTCCATCGTCTCTACGGCAGTGCGCCTGCAAGAAACAGGAATAAAGATGGTGACGGGAAGGATGTGGCGTGACTGGCAGAGCCGCCTGCTCCACGGCCCCGCCCCCTTGGCGTCCTGTGATCCTTTTCCACCAGAGCACTTCCCACACCCCCTGTCTGCTTGTGCGTAGCCCGTGGAGCCCCGCATCTTACGTGTGTTGCATCACTAGCTGACACATACCAGCACACTTACTGTTTGTTAAGTAGCCGCAGTCGTTGATGCCAAGGCAAGACCGTGTAGCAAGCTAGTGTGGGAGTTATAAAGTTCACCGACGGTACTAACCCACTTGTTTGACCCCACCCAGGAGACAGGGGCGGCTACCATGGGCACACCCAACCCCCCATCCCAGATGGCCCTCTACGTCCTGCTCCAGGACTTCCCCACAGGACCTCCACCCTCCCCATCCCCGGGGCGGAATGTGGACCAGTCTCCACAGCCCTCCTGTGCCTGGAAACAGTTTGTGTGTGACTGGGCTCATGATGCCACCTCATGGGCACCCTAAATCCTCCCCGAGCGCCTCTGCACATGTCTCAGGAGAGGCGGCCTCCTCACATGCTTCCTCACATGCTCATGTAGGGGCCAATGTTCCCATTGAAAATCTTCACCTGCTCACCTGTTGAGCACTTTCTAGGTGCCGGGCACTGTTCTAGGTTCTGGAGATGTCGTGAGAGGTCAGACTCGGCTTCTGCCCTCAGGGGGTCGTCAGATCTTGCCTTTGACTCAGACCGCTTTGTCCCACCCCCAGCTGCTCATAGCAGGGCCCTTTGGGGTGACGTGCTCACTCGCCCTTCCAGGGTTTCTTCTATGTAGTGACGGCATCAAATGAAGCAATATGGATTCCAAAAAATAGTACATGAGTTTCTTCTTTAGAGTGACCACACCCAGAGTCAACAGGAAACGGGAGGTCGGCAGGAACCCGGTTTTGTCCTGTGCTGTGCGCGGAGCTCAAGTTCTCTTCCACGCAGCCTCATCTTCAGCACGCGGTGCAGATTTCCCCCAGAATTCGCCCAAATCTCCTCCCTCCTAAGGTGGAACAAGCTGGACGATGATTGGTCTCATGACTCTTGACCACAGTGGCGTGTGGCTCTTCTTTCCATCACAGAGGAGGAGCCACGTTAACAGGGGATCCCAGAGTGACATGTGGCCAGGGGGCCCTCGGCAGAACACCTCACATCCAATGCTCACGCTTCAGCTCTGTTCTTGGACAGTTTCGCCCTCACGGTCCCCCCTCTAAGAACAGAAACACTCTTCAGCTTCCCTCTTTTTATTTGGACTCTTCCAGGAAGTCTTCCTGATACCTTAGAATGTCCTCCTAAACCAAAATTCATTCTATTCTGATTACCCAAACCTTGATGTTTTCCCTCCCCTCCAATATAATAGATTCCTCCTAGCACAATGCCGCCTATCCAGCATACTCATCGCCAGAGTTAAACTTGCTTTACCCTCACTATGGGAACTTTCCCCAGAGTCTACGTTTCTCCCGATAATGCTGCAACTCTATAGCTTCCTCTGACCCCAAACTCAGAGTTATAGTCTTGTCTCTTCCTTTTTCTTTGACCCCTAGTTCTAACCAAACATCTTATCTATCATATATTTTATTGAAATTTCACTGGGTTTCAGCTTTTTCTCTGAGATCACTTTAATCTCTCTACTCCATAAATACACACACACACACACACACACACACCACAACCACCACCACCGCCACTATCATCATTATTATCATCATCACCACCTTCTATACGGGTTAGGCCATAAAGTTTTAGTCTTTCTGCTAACATACTACTTTTTCTTTTCATTTTTTTAAGTTTTCCCATTGACTTGAGAAAGAGAAAGAGGAAGGAAAAGGGAGGAGGCAGATAATGAGAGAGAGAGAGAGAGAGAGAGAGAGAGAGAGAGACATCAACTCATTGTTTCACTTAGTTGTTCCATTTAGTTGTGTGATCATTGATTGCTCTTTGTTCCTGCCCTGACCGGGGATTGAACCGGAGACCTTTGGTGCGCTGGATCAATGCTTTATCCACTGAGCCATCTGGCCAAGACTTTTCTCACGTGCTTTTGTGATTTTTTTGTATTTTTCTGAAGCTAGAAACGGGGAGAGATAGTCAGACAGACTCCCGCATGCGCCCGACTGGGATCCACCCGGCATGCCCACCAGGGGACGACGCTCTGCCCACCAGGGGGCGATGCTCTGCCCCTCCAGGGCGTCGCTCTGTTGCGACCAGAGCCTCTAGCGCCTGGGGCAGAGGCCAAGGAGCCATCCCCAGCGCCTGGGCCATCTTTGCTCCAATGGAGCCTTGGCTGCGGGAGGGGAAGAGAGAGAAAGAGAGGAAGGAGAGGGGGAGGGGTGGAGAAGCAGATGGGCGCTTCTCCTGTGTGCCCTGGCCGGGAATCGAACCCGGGACTTCTGCACGCCAGGCCGACGCTCTACCACTGAGCCAACCGGCCAGGGCTCACGTGCTCTTTAGACACCAAAGTTATGTACGCTTCCCTCAAATTCAATGTCCTGAAACCTTGATTTTTCACACTCACCGTCAACACCCTAAATCTCCCATGCTCTCACCCCCTTCCTTCCTTCCTGCCCACTGAGTGCCTCCACCCAGAACCGCCTCCCCTCAGGGGCTACTCCCTGGCCACACCTTGCGGGCTCATCGCTCCTTTAGCTGAGTTCCTATCGGCATCATGTCTGTATCCAGCTGCCCCTGGTTTTGCAAGGGTGTTCACCCGTTCCTCTCACCCATCTTCTCTGATGCCCTAAAACCCTGACGGTCTCCAGAACAGAATCTAGTCCTTGCCTTCTTCAATATGTCACGCATCTTCGTCTTGTTGCCCTAAGACAGATCTGGGCAAACCCACATGGCTTTTAGGTAAATCTCTTTCGGATTTTAAACTTCTGAGCCACTCTGTAATTCGGGGTTTGGAAACGCCTTCCCTCTCTACGTTTTCAGGCGCCTAAAGGAGTGTGTGCCTAGCGGCGGTCTTAGCCCCAGCCCTACCCTGTCCTGGCCAATGAGACTTCTCTTTCTGCTGGGGCGGCCTCTACCGCACTTTCCACCTTGCTCCTCGGCCTCCTCGTGACTGCGCCGCATGGAGCGATACATACTAACAACAACCAATATTGATTTAGCTCTAACTCTGTGCTCAGACCGTGTTAAGCACTTTCTCTGACTTAATCTTTACACACACACACCACACTCACACACACACCACACACCACACTCACACACACACCACACACCACACTCACATACCACACATTCACACACACCACACTCACACACCCCACACTCACACCCCCCACACACCACACTCACACCCCCCCCACACACCCACACTCACATACCCCCCACACACCACACTCACACACCCCACCCCCCCACACTCACATACCCCCCCACATACCACACTCACCCCCCCACCCCCCCACACTCACATACCCCCCCATACACACCACACTCACACCCCCCCACACATACCACACTCACCCCCCACACACACCCCACACTCACATACCCCCATACACACCACACTCACACACACTCACACCACACTCACCCCCCACACACACCCCACACTCACATACCCCCCACACACACCACACTCACCCCCCCCACACACCCCACACTCACATACCCCCCACACACCCCACACTCACACACACCCCACGCACACCACACTCACATACCCCCCATACACACCACACTCACACACACCACACTCACACACACCCCCACACACACCACACTCACACCCCCCACACACCCCACACTCACATACCCCCCACACACCCCACACTCACACACACCCCACGCACACCACACTCACACACACCACACTCACACACACCCCCACACACACCACACTCACACCCCCCCCACACACCACACTGACACACACCACACTCACACACACACCCCCACACACCACACTGACACACACCACACTGACACACCACACACACACACCCCACTCACACACACCACACTCACACCCCCCCCACACCACACTCACCCCCCCACATACACCACACTCACATACACCACACTCACACACACCACACTCACACACACCACACTCACACACACCACACTCACACACCACACTCACACCCCCCCCACATACACACCACTCACACACCACACTCACACACACCACACTCACCCCACACACACACACACTCCCCAAACCCTCGGAGGAGGTGAGTGTTTTCTGGGAGGAAACCATATGGGGCCTGTGCCACTTCCATGGAAACAAAGGCTGTTTTCAAACACTGTTAAGAAACTGTTTCTATCTTCGGCTTTTCAATGACCTGGATTGTCCATGTGTGGCGAGGGGGGAAAAAAGTGAGAGAGAGAGACACACACAGAAGAAAACACACACACAAACGTGAAGACAAACTCTTCTTTTAATTCATTGGTTAATTAATCAATTAATTTTGGGTTATGCACAGGCACTTGCGTCTCTGTCCTTAGAAAGAAGCGGGTCTTTGTGCTTCCGGAGAATGTCCCGACCCTGGAAGGTGCGGGGCTCTGTGGCGGGACCTGTCCCCCTCTCTCCCCAGTCCCCACTAGGAATTTCAGTGCTGAATAAACCGGCCTGGGCGTTGTGTGCGCCCCGGGCTCAGGACACCCTGCTGTGAGCGTGTCCTTAATAACAACAATGCCACACATTTATTCTAGGCTGACCCCACTGACCCCCAAAAGTTTGTTCCCTCAACTGGGTCTCCTTGGTCCTTTCATTCGCCTGAATTCCCTGCACAAAGCCCTTGTCACATCTACAGTCCTCTGGAAACTAAACTGGGATGGGAAGAGGGGAGAGAGCGGGGAGTTGAAAATAGCCAAACCTTGATCCTCCACCTCAAAGAAAGTGAAGGCATTTGCATGTTTAACCATCCACACACAGTTCAGCTTCCTCTCATCTACATCCAGCCACCCCCCCACCCCAACCCATTTTAACAGATTCTCTTTTAAAATCCTGAGACTGGGGGCGGGGGCCACATCCCCCTCTGAAGGAGCTGATAGGTCAGTGCTGATAAGAAACCCCACCGTGAAGAAAGCTCTTTTCTCTTCTTTACACTTTGTAATTATCTGAAAGGTTTAAAAACATTTCTATTTCCCATGGAAGGCGCTGGCCTCCAGGGGAAGGGAGCAGGGACATGGGTGGCTTTCAAAGTGCATTTATTCCCTGGCCACCCCTCTCCGCCCTGGTCCTGTGTTGTTTGTTTATCTTTGATCTTCTCGAGGAGGCCGACTTTCAAGGAAGTGTGACATCACCGGCCGGGAGGAAATATTTTCTTTTATACTTTTCTTCATCTTCTCAGTGATCAAATTCTTCTCCGCCACTTGCCCAATGGGAATGGAAATGGCCTAAGAATGTGGGATGAATTCACTGATTTCCAAAAAAAAAAAAAAAAAAAGTCTTAGTCAGCCTCTCCTTTTTCTTTCTGTTATTAGTTTTTATCTCCTGAAACCCAGTGTAATGAGAACTTTCCCCTGAGGGCCAGAAAAGCAGATAAAGAACTCTTGGAGGGTACATGTCTGTTTTCCCACATGTCTCAGCAAGGGGAAAAAAATTAGCTCAATAAACGCTCCTTGCCCTCATTAGCATTCACACGTGAAACTTGGGGGGGGGGGGTTCGCTTTTATCTCCCATTAGCATTAGTCTCCACCACCCTTTGATTTCAGGAATCGTCTGAAGATCTGCAGCAACAATGGTGAGGACTCACTGTATTTTGGAGAATTTGGTGGAAGAGATGAATTATAGATGAATGGCTTCCGGATTGAAGGAGGTGGTTTTTATTTTTGCCTTAATCGAAGGGAAATTCACATAACAAATTTAACTGTTTCAGAGAACAACTCAGTGACATAGAGGATGTTCAAAATATCCAGAACCTCTATCCGGTTCCAAAATCTTTTCATCACTCCTAAATAAAACCCCCTCTGCATTAAGCAGTTAATCCTCAGGGCTTCCCCCACCTCTAAGATCCTGACAGTCACCAATCTGATTTCTATCTCTATGGATTTAACTATTCTGGGAATTTCCTCTACGTGAAGTGATAGAATATATGACCTTTTGTGCCTGGCTTCTCTCACTTAGCCTCGTGTTCTCAGGATTCGTCCATGCTGCACAATGTAACAGGACTTCATTCCTTCTACGGCCAAAGGTAACCTATGGTATGTATCTAGCCGTCTCTTAACTAACATCTGGTTGCTGCTAGGTTTGGGCTTTTGTCGTCCACCATGGTGGAAGGTGACGTTATGAACATTTCTGCGCAAGTGTTTGTTTTTGTTGCAGGCAAAACAACAAGTCCTCTCAGTTCTTGTCTTCTTGAGAGCAAGAATTCAATCAAGAGATAAAGTGTAGCCAGCAAAGGAAGAATTTACTGGCTGTGCAGGAAGAAAGTCAGAGGAAAGGGGAACTTGGAGACGGTACAGGGGGTCGGCCCCGGATGAACTGCCGCTGCCCACGGCTCCCCTGGTTGTAGGTCTCCTCGGGTCCCTTAGAAATTAGGAGAAAGAGAGGCAAAAAAAAAAAAAAAAAAGCTAAATTCTCCAAAATTGTGTAACTCAATGATTGAACAATTAATCATGGGCACAAGACCTGTTTTTACAGTCTGCCGTGGGTACCACATTAGTGTCCCGCATGAGCTTCACGTGGCTGCCCACAGTCCCAGGGGTCGCCCGCAGTCCCAGGGGTCTCCCGCAGTCCCAGGGATTGCCGGCAGTCCCAGGGGTCGCCCGCCCGCAGTCCCAGGGGTCGCCTGCAGTCCCAGGGGTCGCCCGCAGTCCCAGGGGTCTCTTGCAGTCCCAGGGGTCGCCCGCAGCCCCAGGGGTCTCCCACAGTCCCAGGGGTCACCCACAGTCCCAGGGGTCGCCCGCAGTCCCAGGGGCCGCCCGCCCACAGTCCCAGGGGTCACCCGCAGTCCCAGGGGTCACCCGCAGTCCCAGGGGTCTCCCGCAGTCCCAGGGGTCTCCCGCATTCCCAGGGGTCGCCCGCAGTCCCAGGGGTCGCCTGCAGTCCCAGGGGTTGCCCGCCCGCAGTCCCAGGGGTTGCCCGCCCGCAACCCCAGGGGTCTCCCGCAGTCCCAGGGGTCTCCCGCATTCCCAGGGGTCTCCCGCATTCCCAGGGGTCGCCCGCAGTCCCAGGGGTCGCCTGCAGTCCCAGGGGTTGCCCGCCCGCAGTCCCAGGGATCTCCCGCAGTCCCAGGGGTCGCCCGCAGTCCCAGGGGTTGCCCGCCCGCAGCCCCAGGGGTCTCCCGCAGTCCCAGGGGTCTCCCGCATTCCCAGGGGTCTCCCGCATTCCCAGGGTTGCCCGCAGTCCCAGGGGTCGCCTGCAGTCCCAGGGGTTGCCCGCCCGCAGTCCCAGGGATCTCCCGCAGTCCCAGGGGTCGCCCACAGTCCCAGGGGTCGCCCTCCCGCAGGCCCAGGGGTCGCCGGCAGTCCCAGGGGTCGCCCACAGTCCCAGGGGTCGCCTGCAGAGATGACGAGTGAGAGAGAGAAAAGAGACGCGAGGTCCACATTTTTCTCTACGTTCTTTTTTCATCTGTGTGGAAAAATATTCCAGAAGACCTCCAAAAATATGTGTTTCAAATTAAAAGTTGATCACATTTCAACCCTGAACCATTCAAATGGGCCGGAATTCTGTTTTGTATGATATTAGTGTTTCTACATCTGAGTTATTGTCGATACTATTTTTTTTTCAGAGTAGTTTTAAGTTCACAGCAAAATTGAGGAGGAGGTCCCAAGCTTCTCCTCATACCTCCCGCCTGCACACCTGTGGAGAGCCCTCTCACTCCCGACACCCCCTGCCAGAGCGGCACATTTATTAAAATTGACGAATCTCCATTGACACATCGTCATCGCCCAATCCATGTTTATAGTTTTTACATTAGGGTTCATTCTTGGTGCTCACATCCTATGAGCTTGGACGGGTGTATAATGATAGCTATCCGTTGTTATAGTATCATAGAGTATTGTCACTGCCCCGAAAATCTTCTGTGTTCCACCTCCTCATTCCTCCCTCTTCTCTCTCCTGCACCCGGGGCGGCCACTCGTCTTTTTATTGTCTCTGCAGTTGTGCCTTTTCCAGGACGTCGTATAGTTGACATCATGCATGGGGGAGACTGTTCAGACTGCCTCCTTTCACTTCGAAAATAGTATTGAAGGTTCCTCCACTTCTCATCTGATCTCTTTGTCATTTATATTTTCTGAGCACCCTAGTAGCTTTCTTTTCCACCAGACCCGCCTTGATGAAGCTGCGTTAAACACAGCGTGGTCTTTCTGAAAACAATATGAGATTATTTTACCCAAGGGTTTGACTGAAAAATACAGAAAAGGCAGGTAAAAAAAACCCAAAACAAAACAGAAAGTAGATTCATGGTCTCCTGGGGTGGGATGGGAGCAGAGAGTGACTGGAAATGGGCCAGAGGGGGTTTGTGAGGGTGTCAGAAATAGTCGAAACTTGCACAACACTGTCAATATATTAAAAACCTTTGTCTTGTATGTTATATGGCATGTAAATTGTATCTCAATAACATTGACTTTTAGGAAAAGAGCTTAACTCATTCTTATTTGTTGTAACAATTTTTAAAGTCTTCCATCTTTTGAATTTGGGACTATATCTATCTATCTATCTATCTATCTATCTATCTATCTATCTATCTATCTATCTATCTATCATCTATCTATCTATCTATCTAATATATCTTGTAAATAATGTTTCCTCCCTTGGTTATACAGTATAAACCAAGTTCTCTTGGTCTTTTTTTCTTTAGAGATCTTAAAAGTTTACATTGTCTTTATTCTGTCGGCACTAGGAAAAACAGCTATGTCCCTCCACAAGACAATACAATGACAGTGACAGTCACCGCTTACTTCCCTGTGTAAAAGATGAGAGGCAGAGTCCTTTGCTTATCATCCTCATGCATTATTCCCCACACTTCTTAGTTTCCATGAATAATTCTGGAATTTTTAGATCAAAAAATATAGTCCAAACATTATAAACAATATCATATAGCATCCGGACTTTGTGCAATTTTATAATCATATGACACCTTCTATTAAAGATTTTATTATTTTATTGATGTTGTGCCTCACCATTGTGGCTGATAGACCATGTTTTATCGCTTGGTTTTTTAGTGCCAAAGTATTTCTCGGTACTTTTAAGCATGTTGAGTATTCAACTCAGCAGACACATATTGGGCATTTAACATAAGTATCGTGGTCAACGCTGGTAACGGAGCCATAGGGAGGCTCCATTTCCATACCCATGGTGATTATTGTATATTCAATGACGGGTGACATATTTGAAGGTTATCATTCTAACATGTCAGAAACAGTTTTCGGGAGCTAAGAGTGGTCTATTGTAGGTTCTGTGCTACGTGTTTGAGACTGTTTCGGTTGTTCTCATATTAATTGTAGTTCGACTGTTCAGAAGCTTTCAGTCACACTGCCCCCTGCCCAGAACTCTAGACGTTATTCCATTTAGTAAGGAGAACTTTTACGCCAAACTACTTTTTGTTTTTCATTGTTGATTTTTTTCCTCTTGTTTTATCTTCAAAATTATTTAAAAAAAAACAAAATATGAGTGTCACTGAATTTGGATCTGTTACCTTTATCTGAGGAACTAATGAACTCTCTGAGCTCAGATAAAATTTAACTCGGGTCTCTTTTTTCTGCTTGTAGTATGTGCTCCGTGTCGGCACTGTTGCGTATTATGAAGTAGATAACTAATACCTGGGCATCCGTTCCACAGTTGTAAGAACTGCTCCTGCTCCATCCAGCACATCGTTCCTGCTCACGGGCCAGTTACCAGCCTCAACCTGGGGAGCACAGGTATTAATTACGCGATGAGTCTCTCCCATATCAGGAGGACCTGTCCTGGTTGTAGAGATGTACCATCCATTTGATAGATTAGAGATAAACGAGAGATTCTCTCCAAGGGCATTTGATAAGCTCTCTCAGGTATGTCTGCTTTTCAGTTGCTTTCTGTGTCTAACGGCTTTTTTCTCTCTCTCTGCATAGATGTAGAGAGGGAAATCTATGCTTCTTCAGTTATTACAAGGTGAGATGGGTTCCACCATGGATCACAGGGGACCCTTTGGAGTTTTTCTGGTTGGGATGAAGGGATGGTGAAGTGTCTACGTTTATTAAAGTGTTCTTCAACCAGCTGTGAGGAGTGGGGATGGAGCCGGCCCAGGCAAAGACAACGCCAGCGTCCAAGCACATTTCACAAGGGAGATTTCATTTCCTTCTGACAATTCACGGGAGAAATGCAAGCAACCGATTAATGCATCGGAAAGATTGTTCACCTCAGTATCATGGAGGCGGAGTCTTCCCTCTAACTGGACGCGTTGTCCCTCTGGACTCCCCGGACTAGAACGTAGGAGGAAGTTCACTCGGCGGGACGCATGGGTTCCAGGGCAAGCCCACTGCTAAGACACTGCTCACCATGAGTGTCTTGTCTGACCACAGACCTCACCACCAGCCACCGCTGTTGCCTAGGAAACATTACCGGTGACTTATCCAGAGTCCCCCCCTTCACTTTCCAGGAGAACTCTCTCTTTCTC
This sequence comes from Saccopteryx leptura, assembly GCF_036850995.1. Taxonomy (NCBI): domain Eukaryota; kingdom Metazoa; phylum Chordata; class Mammalia; order Chiroptera; family Emballonuridae; genus Saccopteryx; species Saccopteryx leptura. The sequence continues at coordinate 363,429,770 of NC_089504.1, read as the reverse complement.
TGCGTGGAACTGCCAATGAACAAATCTTTTCTTAGTTTGGGTCTTACTAGGCAAATGCAGGTAGCCCAAATTCCTTTAAATTCCTGCAGTCGAACAGAGAACTCTTCCACAGTTTGTCATTCTGATAGACATTTCACCGGACAGTTCGATTCCTTCGCTTATTTACGATTTTGTCATACTGATTTTTTTCCAGGTTATGAGTCAAGTTGTTTTTGCGAATAGTCCAAACATTTTCGAGGAGGTGTTACCTAGACAGTGAACGTGAGGCTGGAAGTGTGGGTGGTCAAGAAAGACTTTCATTATTCCCTGTCTGTCCTCACGGTACTTAAATTCTATACAGACTTTCCCATATATTCCTTGTGAGACTCTAAATATATTCCCATGGAAGAAATTTTCAGTGAGCGTCTCAAATCCCAATGTGACTGCTGTCTATGTCTTCTATACATATACTTAGGCATTACCTGATTCATTAACTGTATACATTTATTGACATACTTATTAAATTACATAGTTATTATACCTATAGTATTTATTTAAAAAAACAACAACAACTACTGAGATGTTCATCTATCTTTGTATAGTTTCCACGTCGCTACATACAGAACTTTCACAGTTGTTTCCACGGCAGCATACTATTCATTTCATGATTTCAGCACGTATCTGGGTTGGAGGAGGATGAAATGTGTGTGCTTCTTGTTTCCAGAAAGCTGTCTCATGTCTCTTTGATTCGCAGTAAGCTTCCTCTTCATTTTAACCGTGTTAGTTGATAGATGACAAGTTTTCGAGACGGGACGTGGTTTATGTCACTTCGTGACATTTCTTGCTCTCCCAAGGAGCACTGAACCCTTTTGCTTTCAGTAATTAGCCTTCGTATCTCCCAAAGTAGGCTTTCCCTTCAGGATTCTCGATCATGGGAAATTCCGTTTGGGCAGGATGTGTCCACAGACACCGCCTTCCGTGTGGTCCTTTCCTGTGACTGGCGACAGAAGCCAAAACAACTGCCAGTTGCAATCCTGAAGGTCGAAGGACAGCATTAAAGATACGAAGGCAACGAAATTATGCCAGGACTCTGATGCCAACCCCAGGAAGCTCCTGCTCACATGTTTTTATCCATCCATCATCCATCTTTAGACCCACAGACTGAGATAACCCTCTGAAAACATGGATCCCCGATCACCCCGGGGTTGGTTTCTCTGTAGATCAATTTGTACTGTTATTTTACTGGTTGCATAATACGGGTCACCTCAGTCATTTTATCTCATGTAAACAGGAAAAACATTGGGATAGTGAAAATAAACACTTCTATGGAATGCCAAAGGTGAAACTCGCTTCACAGCCAATTAGACAACCCACAAACAATAGATGTGCTGTTTGCTAAAGAAATTTTTTTTTTCTTTGAAGTGAATCTTCATCTACTTCCCTTTGGCAGCAACCAGAGTTTGTCTTGTGAAAAATGTGCCTCAGATGAAGATAAGCGTTTGTCCTTACGAAATACAAGCGGTGAGAGAGGGCCGTGTATTTGTAATCACAATTTTACATAGTTCTTGGGATAGTGATTTCCGGGAACTTTTCTCATGAAGGCATCTTCCCCTGACCCATGTGTCCCCACCAATCCTCAGGCTGCTGCCCTGTGGAGACCCCTCTACTGGGGGGGGGGGGTCTGCTTTCTTGTGCTCATTCATGCATCAAACTTTCTCATCCTTATCCTCGACACACTTCAGGAGATGTTGCCTTGTTACTGGTTTTCACGTAAAAGAATTGGCCGTCTGATCCACACATCCACGCTCGCTAGCGAGATCCCCCCTAGCTTTTGTTGCTAATGAAGTCATAAAAAGAGAGGCTTTGAGGCTGTGGCGTATGGTCTGGATTTGCACACTCTGAAATAATCTGTTTATTCGTCCACTGTGTACCTCACTCACCATTCCGAGTGCACAGGCTTTTGCGTGACAGCTTGGGAAGCTCACCTCACGTTGTAACTCACGCCCAGGTACAAGAATTACAGCTCTCAGACCTACTGACAGTCTCATCGTCTTTTTTTTTTTTTTTTTGGTTGTTGTTGTTGCTCAAATCAATACCTAAGAATGTTTCTCAGTCAGAACTTGCTTCATATCTTTATCTCTGTATGGTTTGGTCTTTTTTTTTTTTTTCCCTTTCTGTCAGCTGTTGATCCTTGAGGGAAAAGAAAAAGAAAAACTTTTACGACTGAACTTAGAAAGGCTGGATTTCATGTATAAATAGGTTCTCTGAAACCATGGAGACGGCATTTGGCTGTTCCTCCTCCCAGGTTTCCTCAGAGGCTCTTTTGGCCCTGGGGGGGGGGTGCTCTTGCACCCCCCAGACTCTGCCATGGAGACCAGATGGGTGCTTGTCCTGAACGCTGGTCTGTTTCTTCCAGGCTCAGGTTCTACAAACCGTTCTCCTTGGCTGAGTCCTCCACTCCCCACCCTGGTGTTGCTTCCACTTGTTCCTTCTCTTCCAACGCCCCCACGGTGTTGTTCCCGCTTGTTCCTTCTCTTCCAACGCCACCACGGTGTTGTTCCCGCTTGTTCCTTCTCTTCCAACGCCGCCACGCCCACTTTGCTCTGCATCTGACACGCACCATCCACTATTATCAAGCTTCTTTCTTCTCCACGCACGGGAAGACCCAATAGAAGTTCACATTTAAAACAACATAGCCCTGCTCTGTCCGCCACAATAATACCCAGACTATGCGGACCTGAATGAGGGCTTCTGTGTCCATTTTAGAAGGCTGGTAGGCTAGCCTTTCCTTCCCTTCCCGGTTCAGGAGGGGTTTCATGGAAGTAGATCGTGCAGGAAACCAATCAACAGGAGAATAATGTGTTGGGGACCAAAAAGCCAACAGGATTTTTAAAGTTTGGGTATCTGGGGCCCAGAGGGGCTGGGAGCTGGCTGTCAGCTGATGGTGTGCCCAGCCCCCCACCTCACCTGCCTGATTGAGCTGCAAGGGGCTGCGCCTCAGTGCTCATCCTGCCTCCCACGTTCCCCGGAAGGACTGGAAGGAAGTTACTTCTTCGTATAAGGCTGTGTATGTTAAGTATTGGTGGGGGGTTTTCTACACGTGGTGGATTTCCGGGGTTGCCTTGGAAACGCCATTGACTTGCTCATTTCCACCTTGCCCAGAATAATAAAGAAGGATGCGGCTAGCTAGGGTGGCAGCCATGTGTCTTCGGCTCTGCTAGGGTGGAGATTTTACCGTCAGCAGGAGCTGGGGCTTCCTTCCGAAACCCATCTTTTATACGTCTTTACTTCTCTGCCTATATTTATTAATTTCGTACCGTTTCCGCCCGAGACCCTGGAATATAATCGTCGCACGGGTCACGACAATAATGGAAGAGAATAAATAACCCATCGAGTGGAGAAGAACTTGAAAGGCTCCTCCCATTGCATTCTGTAAGTGTCTATTCCATCTCTTGTGTACAGGTGGATTTTGACTCAACGTTCGGAAACCCCAGGGGCCGTTGTTTGACTCAGACAAAACCAGCCTTTGGTCTTTGGATCGCAGCTAGAATAAATGAACCATGAGGGGAAATCTGTGGTCCTGACTGGAGATCAATCAGCCACACCACTATCTACTGTGTACAAAGCCCCGTGCCAGAGACGAAAGGTGTATTAAAAACTATTAGGCCCTGGCCGGTTGGCTCAGCGGTAGAGCGTCGGCCTGGCGTGCGGGGGACCCGGGTTCGATTCCCGGCCAGGGCACATAGGAGAGGCGCCCATTTGCTTCTCCACCCCCCCTCCTTCCTCTCTGTCTCTCTCTTCCCCTCCCGCAGCCAAGGCTCCATTGGAGCAAAGATGGCCTGGTCGCTGGGGATGGCTCCTTGGCCTCTGCCCCAGGCGCTAGAGTGGCTCTGGTCTCGGCAAAGCGACGCCCCGGAGGGGCAGAGCATCGCCCCCTGGTGGGCAGAGCGTCGCCCCTGGTGGGCGTGCAGGGTGGATCCCGGTCGGGCGCATGCGGGAGTCTGTCTGACTGTCTCTCCCCGTTTCCAGCTTCAGAAAAATACAAAAAAAAAAAAAAAATACAAAAAACCCCACAAAAACCCAAAAACTGTTAAAAAAAAAGTTTCTGTCTCCCTTTAGGATATGTAGGCTCAATTCAGATATTTATGGAGAAAAATACTGTACATTCAATCCCTTGGTTAGGATCCCCCTAATCCCTGGAATCTGTAGGACTAGGAAGATAAGGTCTGCTTGTGGGAATAATGGGAGCAGCTGGAGGGAAATCAGTGAAATCTTTGAAAAGAAAGCTATTTTGAAATGGGTCACTGAGACGCATGCTCACTGAGAGTCAGTGAGGAAGAAAAGTCAGCCCTGTGCCCCAGAATGCAGCCAGCGAGGGCACCGGCAGGCAACCCTGCCAATTAGGCTAAGCACGCACGCCAAGCCTCAGCCTGGTGATGCCAACGGACCTCTGGCATTAGGCGGCGCTATGGTTCTCGACACGCCTTGGCTCCTCCAACTGCTAATAAACGGGGTGAGGGTGGTGAGGCTCACTTCTGGCTAGACTACAAACAGAGTCTAAATGATGAAGACTTTGGGATTAGATGGGCTCATAGAACGGACAGGGAAATCAGACAGAGAGATGTTCAGTTCTCAAAGGGGGTAGTCACGATCAAATCTCGGTTCTCGGGGACCTCGACCGCGTGATCAGAGGATACGCAGACGCGTTGCTCATCCTGGGTGGACCTGGACGCTGAGGTCAGACGTCAGGCAGAGGGCAGACGGTGCGTCTGCGACTGAATGGGCAATCTCAGATGCGGCAGACCCCGACGGGCAGCAGGGAGAACTGAGAGGACGGGGGTGAAACATTCTGGAGACGGTCAGGAGACAGATGGTGGAAGTGTGCCGCTCAGGCGATCAAAACACAAGTGAGCGAGTGTTTCAGTTTCAGGATGGCCTCTTTTAGGACAGAGGGAAGCTACTCTGCGCTGGTGAAAAGATACTGTATCAAATGGGAAGATGAGGATAGGGAGGAAGAAGTGGAAGAACAGTGAGCTTTGCATAAGCACGAGTCCGTAAGATGATGTAGACAAGAGGATCACAAGGTAGAGGGATAATAATAAAAAGTTTCCTCCTAGGAAACTTTCTCATCTGCTGGTGGTGGTGTTGGGGGGGCGGTGGAGAGGGAGGAGATCGAGACTTCTCTGAGGACCTGTGGACTATTTCAGTGTTTGGGGACAGTGTGAAGTGCTTGCTGCTCAGGGGTGATCCCGCTGACTTGTGCACCTTCTCTCTCCGGGAGAAGGAACGTATAGGGGTGACGTTGAGTGAGGCCACACCACCAGGTGTGTGTCTCACGAAACAAACAAAAACCACAACCGATTTCTGATCAAAGAATCAATAGCCTCAAGAGAATCTGACAAAATGGAAGAGAAGCCACTCACTGCCTTTTCTGCGTTGTTTTAAATGAAAAGTCGACCTGCTGTGTCGTTCTCCTCCCTCGTGTTGGTTCATAGTCTCCTTCACGTCGGACAGGCCCAAGAAGTCGTTTCTCATCATCGCTGGTGGTTGTACACATTATAAGCTTATAAAACATTAATTTAGTCGCTAAAATTGCCTTCAAAAACTTTTTTTCATCTTTGAAGACCTTCTGAATCATGTAATCTGAATGAAATCATCTCTCTTTTTTTTTTTCCTTCAAACTAATGGTAAACAACAAGGAAAAAAGATCCCTTCTCTTTCTTTTGTGACTTTGAGAAACTAAATTTCTTTTGTGATTGGTCACGCAAGCTTCTTTGCCTAGACAATCAAGCTTTTCTCTAAGGAAACAAAAATAATAAGAATAACTTATAAAATGTTACATGTAAGACATGGAAGCGAGTTGATTAAAAGGAGAAAGGCTCTGGGGTACGCGGGACACAATTCCTTCCGGGACCATTTGCATCATAAAATAGAATTCATCAGGCATTGCATCTGCTCGGTCCTCCCGACCGATGGACACTGATTGCAACAACCCTGGGATGTTGCTATTCACGTGCCTAGTGAGCAAATCTCTGCTTGCTGTCAATCATGGGTATGGAGGGTTGAAATTCTTCCAAACTCAGACACCTGAACAGCACCACCTTGCGAAAACAAAACAAAACTCTTTCCTTGATTCCCAGTTTTATCAACATTTAGGGAAAGTTTACATTGCTCTCTGGTCCTTCTCATATAGAAAGCAACTTAAGGCCCTGGCCGGTTGGCTCAGCGGTAGAGCGTCGGCCTGGGGTACGGGAGACCCGGGTTCGATTCCCGGCCAGGGCACATAGGAGAAGCGCCCATTTGCTTCTCCACCCCACCCCCTCCTTCCTCTCTGTCTCTCTCTTCCCCTCCCGCAGCCGAGGCTCCATTGGAGCAAAGATGGCCCGGGTACTGGGGATGGCTCCTTGGCCTCTGCCCCAGGCACTAGAGTGGCTCTGGTCGCGGCAGAGCGACGCCCCGGAGGGGCAGAGCATCGCCCCCTGGTGGGCAGAGCGTCGCCCCTGGTGGGCATGCCGGGTGGATCCCGGTCGGTCACATGCGGGAGTCTGTCTGACTGTCTCTCCCCGTTTCCAGCTTCAGAAAAAAAAAAAAAAAAAAAAAAAAAAAAAGAAAGAAAGCAACTTAAGGGCTCGGATACTTCTTTCTATATTGTAAGAGGCACGGAACAATAGCGTTTGAATGAGAAAAACAGTCCTTAGAGACTGTAGCTCAAAGTCTAACTGGTTTGAAAAAGTCAAATTCTCAAAAATTTAAATACAGCCTGACCAGGTGGTGGTGCAGTGGATAGAGCGTCGGACTGGGATGCAGAAGACCCAGGTTCGAGACCCCGAGGTCGCCAGCTTGAGTGCGGGCTCATCCGGTTTGAGCAAAGCTCACCAGCTTGGACCCAAGGTTGCTGGCTCAAGCAAGAGGTTACTCAGTCTGCTGAAGGCTCACGGTCAAGGCACATATGAAAAAGCAATCAATGAACAACTAAGGTGTCGCAACGAAAAACTGATGATTGCTGCTTCTCATCTCTCTACGTTCCTGTCTGTCTGTCCCTATCTATCCCTCTATCAGACTGTCATAGATAGACTCTGAGCTGAAAGTCAAGAGGAAATGGTTCTCCAATGCTTTACGTATAGACTTCCTTCAGGAGTGTGTATTTCCATTCCTGGTCGTGGTGAACTACCATGAGCAAAGAAAAACACATTTAATAAAAAAAAGGAAAGTATTTTATTTTTGTAGAAAAATTATTTGTTTATATTTACTAAAGCAAAAAAAAAAATCTGATATGGATAAAGTAAAATGTGTCCTTAACTGCAAAATTCAAGAAAGATTTACTTCACCTTTCAAAGAGATTTTGTAAACTTTTGAAGGTTTTGCAAACTGTCTTCAGAATATTGCCCTACACAAACGTGCCATGTGCTAGTGTGCAAACATACACACACCTATAATATATTTTAATGGTTAGTTTAGTTAAAGAGTAAGTCATTTCAAACAATAACTTGACTGAATTTGTATTTTGACCCACTAATAAAAGTTCTTAAATGCATTATATTGAGAAAAATAAGACATTTTTTATGCCTTGTTACTAGACGTTATAGTGCTTTCATAGTCTGAGATTTGTTTTTCTCCTCAAAGATTACTGTAAGATTTTTTAATTCAATGGATTTTTCCTATTCTGGGTCCCACTGTTGGTATCTCAGTCTTAAAATGAAAGTTATTTTCTCATCCGGGCACTGAGCGCTTCCTTCTTTAAGGCACTCACCAACAGGACATCCCATCCCAGACTGGTTCTCTGTAGAGCCCACGGCTTCAAACGCCCCAGATTTGTTTTTGTCATTATGCAAAAGGAAACATAAAAGAGACAAGTGAGTCCTCAGTGCTTTGGGACATTTATTGATCTTACTAAGCCTTGCTGGGGGATGAGCTTCAAACAAGAAGTCATCCTTGGAAGGCAAGCACTTTGTCAAGACCAGATGCTTTTGAACACGCGAATTAATTTTGCATTACTGCATGGATGATTGATGCTTTTCCTCCAAAAGCACCCGGGCCCCTGTGAAACTTCTAAAGGCCAACGATATGGGGACAATGACCATCTTGGAGCCATTGATTTTGCCGTGTGAATCGGGTTCACGTTGCCAGATGGGCTACGTCAGCACGCCACACAACCGCGGACGCCTTCAGGAAAACCAGCAAGAGTTCTCTCCCTTCAGCAACAAAACCGCAGCCCACTAAGAGCTGCAGACATGCTCGCGGGGAGCTTCATCCTTCGTGTGCCCCACGCGTGTCTTCGGCATGCCGATCAGAGCCTTGAATGTCTCCGCCAAGAGTGGGTCTGCTTGACACGTGTTTGTGCGGAGAGACAAAGCAGTTTCTCTCTCAGTCAAGATGTTACGGGCTAAAGAGAAAAATCCAAATCAAGTTTGTTTAAGCAAATAAGAGAACCGACCGGGTCGGTAAACCGGAAGTGTAGGGGGTCACCGAGGCCCAGGTGTGGCTGGAAACAGGCATCACCCCCCCCTTTTTTTTTTGAAGCTGGAAACGGGGAGAGACAGTCAGACAGACTCCCGCATGCGCCCGACCGGGATCCACCCGGCACGCCCACCAGGGGCGACGCTCTGCCCACCAGGGGGCAACGCTCTGCCCACCAGGGGGCAACGCTCTGCCCACCAGGGGGCGATGCTCTGCTCCTCTGGGGCGTCGCTCTGCCGCGACCAGAGCCATTCTAGCGCCTGGAGCAGAGGCCAAGGAGCCATCCCCAGCGCCCGGGCCATCTTTGCTCCAATGGAGCCTTGGCTGCGGGAGGGGAAGAGAGAGACAGAGAGGAAGGAGAGGGGGAGGGGTGGAGAAGCAGACGGGCACTTCTCCTGTGTGCCCTGGCCGGGAATCGAACCCGGGACTCCTGCACGCCAGGCCGACGCTTTACCGCTGAGCCAACCGGCCAGGGCTGGCATCACCCCCTTTTGTAGGGCACCAATTCTCTGCCCTCCCCTGGTCTAGAGTCCTTCTCAGACGAGCTCCCACGGTGTGTGGCCACCAAGACCACAGTTACCGCAGCTTGGGCTGACCTGCTGACAGTGTGGCAAGCCTCGTGGGTATGAGTGGCTCGAGTTAGTCCCGTGTCACCCCTAGAGTGGGGATGGGGGGGTGGGGGATGGAGGATGGGGGTAGAGGGGGTGAGAGGAAATGAGAGTCAAGGGGAGAGTGTGTGTATGGAATGAGACACACTTGAATCTTATGACAGACTATATCTTCCAATGGATTAAATTCAGGAAAGAAGGAAAAAAAAACACACCCAATAACCAAGCTTCTCATTGCAGAAAACTTCATGCTATATTCAGTTTATTCTTTTTTTTTAGTTTTTAATGAAACTTATAAAATTTGAGTAGATATTAATTTACTAATTTGTACAGAATACAATGTGTCTAGGGCACATTTTCTGATGTAGTCTAACACGGTTCAAAGATAATGTTATTTGTTGCATTAAAAAATACGTATACGTTTGTGTTTAAACTATAAACTACTTGGATAAAAACCAGAAATGTTTCTCAAAGTAATTCTGGGTCAAAGGAAATCAAATCAGAAGTGATGAGCTTCTCAGAAAATAATAGCAACAAACACTACCTTTCAAAATATATCTTAATATAACCAAAGATTTAGTCAGAGGAAAATTCGTGGCCTTATAATTTTATTAAAGTAGAACTAAAGTAAAGGTATTCATCATTACAAATAGATCAATGAAATAAAGAAGAAAATAGAAAAGGAAAATAGAAATTAATCAATTAGAAAAGAGTGTGATAGAATTGGTACACTCAAGAACTGATAGTTTGAAAATCATTAAAAAGACACAAACATCTGTAAAATCTAATCAAGGAAATATACACACACATATGTAGTTTTAGAATTTAAGCAATCTAAAAGAAATATATTCATATATACCATAAAATGAAAATTGTAGTTGAAATAGGTGTTTTGCAGGTAAGTGACCAATACTGATTCAAAAAATGAAAAACCACACTAGGTTAATGGCTACGATAACGTAATCAAATTTTGCCAAAGACATATCTCTAAATAAGACTGCTGGCTCAGTACCATGCTACATAAATTGTTTAATTTGACATAAAAATATTCTGCTCCTCACTTACTTTCGGATGATTTCAGAAACTGGAGAAAGGTGCAGCCAAACAGAAAACTACATAAATATTAAAAAGCTGTAGAAATCCCAGAAAGGTACAACATAGTAATAATATCTCAGTCTTTCTTTCTCTTCTTTCTTTTCTTTTTCTCTGTACTTTTATTGAATTTATTAGGGTGACATTGGTTAATAAAGCCGTATAGTAAAAGACCCTCTTTTCCTCTATCACCCAGAAGGCTCCAGTGAGGACCAGGTACAGTGGCCGTTCAGGGAGGAATGAACCTTAATGACCACGAAGCTCGCTGAGCAGTGAGGACTGTGCCTTTGAGCCTCTAGTACAGGGGTCCCCAAAACTTTTTACACAGGGGGCCAGTTCACTGTCCCTCAGACCATTGGAGGGCCAGACTATAAAAAAAAACTATGAACAAATCCCTATGCACACTGCACATACCTTAAAGTAAAAATACAAAATGGGAACAAATACAATATTTAAAATAAAGAACAAGTAAATTTAAATCAACAAACTGACCAGTATTTCAATGGGAACTATGCTCCTCTCACTGACCACCAATGAAAGAGGTGCCTCTTCTGGAAGTGCAGCGGGGGCCAGATAAATGGCCTCAGGGGGCCGCATGTGGCCCGCGGGCCGTAGTTTGGGGACCCCTGCTCTAGTAGGAGCTGTATTCTGTCCACAGACAATGGCCTTGGCCTCGGACGCTCTCATTGATGACGACCAGGGGCCTTGCTGGGGTTCGGAGGACCCAGGACTGACGTACTCTTCCCTCAGAAAACCAGCAGCACCTCCGAACTCTGTGCCACTTTCCATCTGTCCCGCTTGGGGCCCAGCAGGCGACGAAGTGGCGGGTGATCCGGAGAAAACGCCCGGAAGCCCTGCCTTGGGCATCCCCAACCCAAAGGACCCGGCCGGCCTGCCGTGCTCCCGGACCGACCGAACTACAAAGGGTGTACTTTCTGCTTTTAAATTCCCCAGGCCTTTAAAAAAAGCCAGCCAACCATTTAACTACTCGGTTGTAAAATCTGATGTTAAACCACCACCAAAAAGTTTGAATTACACAAGTTTCCATAAAAGCATTTTTCTCACCAAACGTTCGTTTTATTGTCCTTTTTTTATGAGATGACAAAAATAGTCAGATCTCGGGTCCTGCCTGCCATTTGGCTAGAAAGGGCCAGCCGCCTCGGTCAAGGTCTCTGCTCACAGTTGAACAGACACGTTTCTTTAAAAGCCCTTCTCTCAGAGTTTACCTTAAGGCAGGGGTCTCAAACTCAACTCGGCATGTGGGCCACAGAGCAAGATCACAGCCGTTCGGCGGGCCGCACTAGGTCTACAAAAGGCAACTGTTACGCAACACTTTTCTCACTGCAGTTGAAAACAAAAAAAATCAGTACAACAAGCACAATCGTACATGCAGTTTACTCAGTGTCACAAAACGACCAGAAACTGTAGTTCGCATCACAACTGCTGTTAACTAAGCTAATATCTAGCTAGGATGCTAGAGAAATGAAAAATACAAGTAGGCCCCTAGGCTTACTTAATTTTATCCAAAATATTTTGAACTTCGTGGATTAGTCTGCGGGCCGCACAAAATTGTTTGGTGGGCCGCATGCGGCCCGCAGGCTGCAAGTTTGAGACCCCTGCCTTAAGGCGATGCGTCTCTAGAAGACTGAAGGTTAACGTTTGATTTAGGGATGGCAGAGGAGAGAGCATCTTACTGCCCCAAAATGCGTTCCAGGGGCGTGAGGAGGAATCCCCGCACCTGCCGGGTCCCGAATGCAGACGGGGGTTAGAACGTGGGGGTGCCGAGGATGGGCTAGTAAGTCCTGGGAGAGACTTCGTCTGTGGCTCCCACTCTCCCCCCAACTTAGTGAAGAAAGGAATGAATAAAACCAGAGCTCCCACTGTGCGCCAACACCAGGCCCACGCAGTCACGTGTGCCTTCTCACCTTCAGTATATAAACCGGGGGTGATGCCTTCTACTCTAGTGTTCTCCGATCCAGTGGCTTTGGCTGACATGGTATCGCTCACTGTAGACAAAGAGAAATAAGCCTTTTTTTAAAATCTAGGGTTTTATAAAATCTTACGACAACTATCTCCTGTAAGCGTCCACAGAGTACTTAACAAAAATAAAAGAAATAAATAAGCCCTGGCCGGTTGGCTCAGCGGTAGAGCGTCGGCCTAGCGTGAGGAGGACCCAGGTTCGATTCCCGGCCAGGGAACACAGGAGAAGCGCCCATTTGCTTCTCCACCCCTCCGCCGCGCTTTCCTCTCTGTCTCTCTCTTCCCCTCCCACAGCCAAGGCTCCATTGGAGCAAAGATGGCCCGGGCGCTGGGGATGGCTCCTTGGCCTCTGCCCCAGGCGCTAGAGTGGCTCTGGTCGCAATATGGCGACGCCCAGGATGGGCAGAGCTCCGCCCCGTGGTGGGCGTGCCGGGTGGATCCCGGTCGGGCGCATGCGGGAGTCTGTCTGACTGTCTCTCCCTGTTTCCAGCTTCAGAAAAATGAAAAAAAAAAAAAAGAAAAAAAAAAAAAAAAAAAAAGAAATAAATAAATGCGACACGCAGATGTGTTCAGTGGGGCATGTTGTATGTATCACATTGTCCAAGAATCAACTATAAGGATTTTGACTTTCCACCTCCGGAGAGAGTGGCTGCATCTGAACTTTCCTGTAAATAGCTTCTTTTCTTTTTCGTTTGCGTTTGACCAACAGGTACTTCTACAATAGTTCTGAGGTGAAAGGTCGTTAGTTACGTGTGTCTTTTTTGATGGATAAATATACATTTGTAAAGATGCAGGCTACAGAATTGGACTAAAGATTTCTGAGAATCCAAGAGTCAAAATGAAAAATGGAAAGTTTTTATTTCCTTCTGAAATTCTTTAAAAAAATAAATATTTGAAAAATAATAGTTTAGGTCAACAAGAGGTCTTAACAGCTGGTCAATGAGTACAAGACCCACGAAGATATTTTTAAGTTCAGGGAAATATTACTCCTGACAGATACTGTTTTTTAAAGGTAAAGCAATTAAGGACAAAATAAAACTCTGAACAGTACAATTATTCATTGAAATAGTAAAATATGTTTTATCTCCACAATGCTTGATACCCCAAAATTTTAAACGCAAAGAATTGAGTCTGTTTCTTAGGTTGTCAAACGACCTTAGGTTTATCCTTTCTTTCTACACATACTTGACTGCCGGCATGAACCTTTCTAAGTAGGATATTAGAGACGCAGAAGAAGATCTGACTGTGACACTAACCAACAATCATGCAACGAAACAAGAACAAAAAATTATGGCGTTAGAGCAGAGGTCCCCAAACTTTTCACACAGGAGGCCAGTTCACTGTCCCTCAGACCATTGGAGGGCCGCCACATACAGTGCTCCTCTCACTGACCACCAATGAAAGAGGTGCCCCTTCCAGGAGTGCGGTGGGGGGGGGGGGACACGGATAAATCGCCTCAGGGGGCCACATGCTGCCCGCGGGCCGTAGTTTGGGGACGCCTGCTAAAGCAACCACATCAGGCAGTTCAGAGACCAGCAGGAGAATGCATGTCCTAGTCCTTCTGGGATGGATACCAGAATGCCACAGACCAGGTGGCCTCTAAACACCAGAATCTGTTCCTCATAGCCTGGAGGCTGGGAAGCCCAAGATCAAGGCGCGGGAAGGTTCGGTGTCTGGTGAAAGACTGCTTCCTGGTTCATAGGTGGCCATCTGCTTACCATGTTGGAAGGGGCAGGGAAGCCTCCAGGGTCCCTTTCATGAGGACACTGGTCCCATTTATGAAGGCTCTACTCTCAACACCTCATCACCTCTCAAAAGTCCCACCTCCAAATACCATCACATTGGGAGTCTGGGTTTCACATATGAATTTTGTCAGGACACAAACATTTGTTATAAAGGAATACGGCACACACACATGGAGATCTTTGGGAAGAGGTGTTACTAGGGAAGAGTTCGGGGGAGAAGCATAGAGAGGTCCAGGTGGAGGGTGTAAAATGTATGTATCCCAGTTTTAGAAAGGGACATGCAATATTTGTACGACTCTAAGGAGACACTATGGCTGGATTCAGAGACAGAGCGGAAAAACACAGGGATGCAGATGGAACAACGAAGGGGAAGCCATTTACGTCAAGCTCTGTGGACTGCATTACGATGTTTTTGTGGCCCTGGCCGGTTGGCTCAGCGGTAGAGCATCGGCCTGGCGTGCGGGGGACCCGGGTTCGATTCCTGGCCAGGGCACACAGGAGAAGCGCCCATTTGCTTCTCCACCCACACCCCCTCCTTCCTCTCTGTCTCTCTTTTCCCCTCCCGCAGCCAAGGCTCCATTGGAGCAAAGATGGCCCGGGCGCTGGGGATGGCTCCTTAGCCTCTGCCCCAGGCGCTAGAGTGGCTCTGGTCACGGCAGAGCGACGCCCCAGAGGGGCAGAGTATCGCCCCCTGGTGGGCAGAGCGTCGCCCCCTGGTGGGCGTGCTGGGTGGATCCCGGTCGGGCGCATGCGGGAGTCTGTCTGACTGTCTCTCCCCGTTTCCAGCTTCAGAAAAGTACAAAAAAAAAAAAAAAAAGATGTTTTTGTCTTCATCTACAACCCAGGAGAGTTTCTAATAGGCTTGGAAAGGTTAAATAGGAAAACGTTGCCATAAACTTAATTTAAAAATTTCCCCCAACTCAAAGCAGCATGAGACTTAACCTTAAACTATTTATTAGTTCTACTGTAAGTTTATAAATTCCTTTTGGTAAGATAGGGAAAAGATAACTATTTAAAAGCACCTTGCATAAGTGATGAGTCATTTCTTCCCAAATGGATAAATAATTACAACTTCTATTTCGTAGATTTATTATTGGAATGATTCCAATCCTTTTTTTTTTTTTTTTCTTTTTGGTATATTTGGTCCTGGATTTCAGTAGACCAATATGGAGAGAATTTTATAAGCTTGGGGGAATTATTAGATTATGACCCAAATTGTGAAGAGCTCGAACCAAAATCTACATCAATTTTATTGCAGTTAACCACAAAGACAGAGAAAGAGAGAGAGAGAGAGAGAGAGAGAGAGAGAAAGGAAAAGGGGAGGAAAAGGAAGGGGAGGGAGGTAAATAAGGAGAAAAAACCCCCACTGCTGACCATCTAATCAAACCATATGAATTATGTTTAGAACGCTGTCGGCATCTGCGGATGAGTTGAATCAAATCGAAAATACAACGATTAACTTTTGAGGATAGCTGTAGTCGCAAAAAAGAGTGACTTTAAACCAGCCTTAGGGTTCCAGCTAGGTGAGAACAGGAGGCGGTCCCCGGGGAAGGCGTGGGTTCTGACGCCTTCTTCCAGGTATGTTGTAGGACACTTCTGATGCCTTGTTTAAGAAGCGGCCCCGATGGGGAATGGAAGAGGGAGAGCCTTTCTGAAGACGGAGGCTTCAAGAGCGCCAAGTGAGTAAGTAGACAGATGAGAACCGAAGGCGCAGCCATTCTGTAAACCGAGGGCAGCCGTTTCCACCATGGCCGCCCAGGGGATAGCAGACTCGCCAGAGTGGTGATCGCTCTTTTTCTCCCCCTTCTCCCTGCTTCACTCTTTTACACGGAGCGTGTGGCAACAGATAATTTGTCTCTGCCTCACAAGGCTCTGGGCCAAGAGGAATGACGTCAGTCTAGCTAGAGAATCAGGACATGGTGCTTAGAGATACCAGGCAATGAGCTGGACGCAGTGACTTCTGTTCCCCTTGAGGAGGGAACCTGTTCTGCTTGTGAAACAGAATTTGGTGGCAAGAAGAGCAAATGATAGGAGGGTTCTTTGGCCCTCTTTGAGTTTTGCCATGTGACTTGCTTTGACCAATAAGAGCCCAGCAGGATGTCTTTTGGGTATGTAGGAAGGGGTGAAATTGCTCCTCCTTTTATATTTAAACATTTGAAAACTGCTAGACTCCTTTCCAAAGCAACTGCACTATGTTCCATTCCCACCAGCAACATGTCAGTGTTTTTACTTGACTCATATCCTCAGCAACATTTGTTATTACTCTTGAATTATAGCAGGCTAATGATATATCCCCATGGTTTTGACTTGCATTTCTCTGATGACTAATGGTGAACATCTTTTTATGGGCTTATCAGTCATATATATATATATATGATATATACATATATATATATTTCAAGAAATTGCTATTCAGATCCTTTCCTATTTCTTAAATTAGGAGTTTTATTATTGAGTTCTTTAACCAAGCATACCTCAGAGATACAGCAAGTCCAGTGCCAGACCACCGCAATAAAGTCTTCAATTTGTAAAAAGGGCAGCATCTGTGAAGTTCAATAAAGCAAAAAGCAGTACTACGAGGTAAGCCTGTATATGCTAAATACAAGTCTCTTACCACATATATGCTTTGCAAAGTTTTCTGCGCCATTCTGCGGGCTGGATTTTCACTTTCTTGACGATGTCCTTTGAAGCACAAGAGTTTTTAATTTGGATGGTGAATTATTTATTTATTTATTTATTGCTGTGATTTTGGCTTCTTATCTAAAAAATATGTTGTCTAATCTCTGGTCACAAAGACAGATGTGCTCCCTCCAAGAGTTTTATAGTCTTAGCTCTTATAATATAAGTCTTTGATTCATTTTAGGATGATTTTTGTGTATAGTATGAGGTAAGGGTGCAAGGCGATACTTTTTCAAGTAGGTACCTAATTGTCCCAGCAACTTTGTTAACAAGACTATACGTTCCCTATTGACTTGCCTTGGAACTCTTGTAAAAAATCAATTGACCATAAATGTGAGGATTACTATTGGGACTCTCCATTAATTTAGTCCTCTCTATTAGTATGACACGGTCTTGATTACTACAGGTTTTAATAACCTTTGA
The DNA here is from genome assembly GCF_036850995.1 of Saccopteryx leptura. Taxonomy (NCBI): domain Eukaryota; kingdom Metazoa; phylum Chordata; class Mammalia; order Chiroptera; family Emballonuridae; genus Saccopteryx; species Saccopteryx leptura. The sequence continues at coordinate 363,412,807 of NC_089504.1, read as the reverse complement.
ACTTGGGAAATGTGAGTTCTCCAGCTTTTATTTATTTATTTATTTATTTATTTATTTATTTATTTATTTATTATGTTGTTTAGCTAGTCTAAGGCTCTTGAATTTCCAGAATGAATTTTCGGCAAATAAGTCATTTTTTTTTCTTTTCAGCAAAGCCAGCTGAAATTTGGATAGTTTTTACATTGATTCCATAGATCAATTTGGGGAGTGCTGCCACCTTAACAAACATTAAATCTGTGATCTATAAACATGGGATATTTATTTAAGGTCTTTAATTTTTTCCACAATGTTTTATAGTTGTCAGAATAATTTTTGAGTTTCTTTTTGTTAAATTTATTTCTAAGTATTTTATTCTTTTTGATGCCATTGTAATTTTTTTCTTAAGTTTATTTTTAGCTTATTCATTGCTACTGCAGGAATATGGTTGAATTTTATATATTGATCTTGTGTCCTGCAACCTTGCTAAGCTCATTTTTAAAATTCTGATAGTTTTCTTAGTGAATTTCCTAGAGTTTCCTGTATACCAGAGCATTTCACCTGCCAATAGAGAATGTCTTACTTTCCAATCTGGATGCCTTTTATTTCATTTTCTTGCCTAATTGCCCTGGCTAGCCTATCTAGTCAATGTTAAATACGAGTGATAAAAGTAGACATTCTTATACTTTCCTGCTTTTAGGGCAAAGCATCATTAGGTGTGATGCTAGCTACAGTTTTGTTTTGTTTTTTGTATACTTTCTTTTTCAGGGAAAACATTATTTTATATTCCTAGTTTCCTTAGTACTGTTATCGCAATAACGTATGATGTTACATGATTTTTTGGGGTCTCTTGAGATGTATTGTGAAGCTTTCAGTTCAATATTTGCCTTGTCACTGGGTTTCTCTGAATCCAGATTTTGTTTAAATTACATGATGACCTTAATCCAGATGTAGGCATGCTATGGTAAGGTGAAGATTTGAATTAAAAATTACTACTAAATTTGCATGAGGCACGTGTGAAAAATATTCACAAAGTAGCTGGAAAAGCAGATACAGCCGTGTTTTAAAGAATAGCATGTTATAATTAGCAATGCTGGGATAGCTCAGTGTAAGAAAATCTGCTAGTATTATTTTTATATATATATATACTTCTAAGTCAAAGGAGAAAAGCCTGAATACTTATGATCATCTATAGATGATATAAAGAATTTGGCAAAACTTCTACTTATAATACGTCAACACAGTACAGTGCAGAAAACATCCTGGCTCCTACCCTCGAACGCCAGTAGCGTTGACACAGAAAATGTCAAGCAGGTATTTTACTGAGCACTGAAATGTTAGAAACATCCTTATTAAAAAATCCGGGTGCTCACTTTTATTATCATAGCCATTATTTAATATTGTCTTAAAAATCTCAACAGGTGCAATTGTGTATGCAAGCGTCCCCAAACTACGGCCTCCTGAGGCCATTTATCCAGCCCCCGCCACACTTCCGGAAGGGGCACCTTTTTCATTGGTGGTCAGTGAGAGGAGTACTGTATGTGGCAGCCTTTCAACGGTCTGAGGGACAGTGAACTGGCCCCCCTGTGTGAAAAGTTTGGGGACCCCTGGGTAGGGAAACAAACACATGTCAACATTGGAAAAGGAGACCAAGTGTCATCTTCACATGACTTAGGTGTCTAACCGGGTGGTCCAAGGGCCAACGGGGAAACTGCTAGAGTCAGATTTCCTAGTAAAAAGGACGATATTAATACTTCTCTCACGTGGTAGCCACAGAACGAAGGAGACACCGTGGGGAGAAGACAGGCATACTAGGTAACATGATTCGACAATGATGTTCAGGGGAAGATGGAGACTCAAGAAACAGTACCGACACCTGTCTGACATGGTTCAAGGTGAGCTGCGCAGCTCCTTCAGCGCTGAGACCGGGCGGCGTGGGTGCGAACGTGCTTCAGACTTGGAGGAATGCCTCAGAAAACACAGTGCAAATAAGACCCGATGTAATGAACTCCCCAACGCTGAGTCCTAATGCTTCCTCACGAAGAAGAAGTAGAGTGGCTTGGGAAATGGAGAGAGCTCCCGATGGAAGACCGCTCACACCTTCAAAGGTAGCAGCTCCGCCCCTGGCAGCAGCAGGTGGAGGAGGAAGGGTCACTCTGCCTGGAGACCCTGTCATCTGCAGGTCAATGCCTTTGGAGGCAGCTGCACCCCACGCCCGGGAGCAGAGGTGGTGGGCCAGGTGTCAACGGTGGGACTCGCCCTACGGGGTCCATCAGTTTCTTAAACATTTGGCACTTTCTCCAAAACAGAGGCCTTGGCCCTCAGGAGACAGTACTCATAAGGGGAAAACACACACATTTATTTAACAACATAAAAAAAAAACATAAACAAAAGGGAAACAAATGACACTTTGAATATATTTGTAATGCAATTCAATAGAGAGCTAATACGGTTAAATATTCATGTCCAGGGACCCTTATAAATGTATTAAAAGATCACCCAGGAAAAATGGGTCGGTATATATAAATATACGCCCACCAAAATAATAAAGCATGACGAAAGATACTGTTCTTCATTGATAATCAACGGCAATTAAGTGTAAACATGGAAAATTTGTGTCGTTTGTTGGACACATACTTCAAATATTGTAACACTGTAAAGCATGCATGCGTAACCGACGGGGGGGGGGGTGTGTGTGAAAACTGGAATGACCAATGGGGAGGGCGGTTTGACAAATATTTCAAAAATCTTTAAAATGTTGTTACCCTGACCCAGTGATTCCGCTCCAGAAAATTTAACCGTCACCACATAACACAAATTTAGCTACAGGAATGTTCACTGCCGTGTGGTTTGTGCAGTGAAAACTTAGAAACCACTTACATTCCCGACAGTACGAACCGGGTGAAAAGGTCAGAGGAACCCCTTTATAAACACCCAGGAGTCATGAACACACAGCAGAGGGATATGGGACGTCCAAAGAAGAGCTTCACGGTAAATTCAAACCCCGTCCTAAAACCCTGTTTTATATGCAGACACGCACAGGAAGGTTCTGGAATGCCGACGTGGTTTTTCTCCTGGTGATACATTGTTATGTTCTTGTTTGTCTTTAAGAGCAAAAGGACTAACATTTTCTCTGTCGTAAGCTGGACTAAATGTCATTTAGGGAAAGGTGGGCCCGGTGGAAAAGACACCGCTATTCTGTGGGGCCACCCCTCCCCATCCACCTGGCCCAAGAAAAGCGTCAGCTTCCAGACCCCGGGGGAGGGAGGGAGGTGGTTTGGTTCCGACTTCCTTCGAGGGGTCAGGAAGAAGCCCCAGTTGGAGGGCAAGTTGGCTGTGTGTCGCTCCCAGTCCGAGTCCCGGTTTCTAACAGGATCTGCTATGCACTAGATACACTAGGAGGCACACGTCTGGAAGAGGCTCCATCTTCCTCCCTCCTTATGACTTGGTCCTCAGGATCTCTGATTGGCTATCAGCCACGCAAACCACCACCACACACACATCCCCCCTTCCCCGTGATCAGTGGCATCACAGGAGCTGCCTGTGGGATGTCTCGGGTGGGTGGCTTGGAGTGGAGCAGAAAAGAGCTACTAACACTGTTGAAACAAAGGTCCGATTGCTGCACTTGGGCCAGTCAATGGCCACTCTCTGAGGGCGCAGGGTCTCTGATTATGGGGGTGCAGGAAGGTGTGTGGTCGTCATGAGGAGGATTATACCAACCGAACGGAGTGCCAGGGCTAGGCTAGGGTAAGGTACGTCCCCTCGAATCCGGGTGCATCGACCTATCCGTGAACAATGAAAAGTGCAGTGCCAATGTTGTTTAGGCTGCGATGGTACGCGACGGTTGTGTCTCAAAGTCCCCTTCGGATGCAGAGCTTGTTGAGGGAACAACCTTGAGACAGATCCATTATCTCTCCACCATGACTATGTCTGTGCTCTTCTGAGGTTAGTCTTGTTCTGGAAAAAACCCCAAACCAAACCAACAAACAAGTAAAAAAAAAAACAACTCTCGAATCCTCTCTGTTATAACGTTCCTCATTTGGAGAGCTGAGTGAGTTTTAATTGTGATTGTTCAATGATTATCTGCTTGGGAGAAACAGTAGGGGGCACCTGGAGTTTCCCTGAAGAGCGCTGACCTGCTGGGGGCGCTGATCTTTCCGAGCTGATGGCGCAGCGGAGGCTCCATCACCTGCTCGACGTTTTAAAGAGCATATTCTTTAACTGGAAGCAGATCGGGGAGGGGTGGGGTGCCACATGGCAAACTTGCAGCTCTGGGGTTCTTCCTCCCCACCAACCAGGCTGAAAGGCAGGCCTGGGAATCCCTTTCCAAGCGCTGCCAACGACGCACTGCGCTGTCATGCACTACAAGCCCTTACGAGCCAGAGCACGCTTGATTCCAACGTCTTCGTCTGACTTTCTGATGTCAGGGAATCCGGAGCAACTTGCAACTCACCCGACGTCTGAGCGCCCGGCTGCTCCGGACTCGGAAGTGCCCGATCGGTGGAATGTCCTCTTTTCATCTCTGTTCTGGAAATCTACTTTTTATTTGCCCGCATAAAGGAAACAGGGTCCCTTTAATGTTGTGCGCATAAAAGCCACAAGAAAGAGATAAAGCACGAAGCGTGTGCTGGGCCCGAGGGGTAGACAGGGCGCGGGGCTTTGGGTGGCTCTTGTTCCCCAAAGTCAGGAGCTTTGCTAGTTGAGACAACTACAGACAAGACAGCGGCGGTTTGATTTGCATCAGCCTGGGACTCTCCCGTTGTGCGGAAGGAGATTTTGGCAATGACAGCTGAAGACGGATGTGCAGCTCTATAACCCACAGTCAAACAGATGATGAGTCTTCTATCGATGGGAAAACAAATAGCTTAAACAGGGTTTTAAAGCTACTTGCTCTGGGCACTCGGTATTCACCAGAACCCCCACGCATGGCTCACGGCAGAGCATTTATTTGCCTGCTTTTCTGCTGTCCCCAAATTCTTTCTCCAAGGCCAAGACCGCAGCGCCCTCCACGTGATGCGCGCACGCGCTCTGCGCATACCTCTCTTCACCCCCAGGGTGGTCCCCACGGCCAGGGGCTGACTGGGGACATTCCCGGTGGGACTGGTATCCACCCGTCCTACTTAATACGTTTAAAACCACCAAAAGGCATCCTTTGTTCTTCATCTTGTTATGTTTAGGAATTTGTATTTTTTTTTTTCACATTACATCAGCAGTAAGCACGATGAGAATTTTATTTAGGTGGACAAAGCCCTCTTCTGGTATCCTTGAAGTGCCCCCGTGGCGTGGATTGGGATCATTTTCCACGGGGAAGAATAAGTAAGCCTTGGCATTTTTTTCCTCGACGCCTTACTTTATCATGTGAGGCTTTGGTCATGGACCCATTGCACAGACTGGCAAACGGGGCCTTGTGAGACCGAGCGGTACCGGAAAGCAGCCCAAGGGGAACTTCCCCCCCTAATAAAATACAGGAGAGCTTTCTAACAACCTACTCACCAGCCGCAAGTGGAGGGCTAACTGGAAAACCAAGCCCCGGGAACTTTTTACTTCCGTTCAAATTAAGGAGAAGCCATTTTGCCGTTGGGAGAGCCCCGGAGAGATCTCATGCCCATGAGCTGGGCTTTCAACTTACTGTTGGACATGCCCCATTGGGTCTTAAGGTTTGAGCAGCGAATTTTCTAAAACGCAGAAATTTAATTTGTGTGTGTGTGTGTGTGTGTGTGTGTGTGTGTGTGAAAAGTCACCCTTGCAAACTTCAGGTCATTCTGGGAAAGCACCCCGGCCTTTCCTACACTCCAACCTAATTCACACGCTCAAGTGAAAAGCCACACCGAAGGGCTCAGAACGTCCTTGCGGGGAGGTCCCTGAAGAGGAGGCCTGAGCTTCTCACATCTCCACGTTTCCAGATTGGGGGGGGGGGGCACTCTGTGCTCAGGGCATGAACTCCCTCCCACGTGCTGCTCTGTCCTTGGGAGGCCTTTGTGAAGCAGAGAGATTTGTGGCTGGGTAATTCTAAGTGACCATCACTTAACAAAGCCGTCCTATTGAGATGTGGGCCGATGGGGGTAGAAAATGGGTGTTTCGGGCAGCTTTCGTGAGGTCTAATAAATCCTCAGTGACTAATGGCTGCCCCCGCCCTCTCCCCCTCTGTGTGATGCGCTTTTTGTCTTGCTAAATGCACAGCAAACTCTCAGGCCTCCCAGAGGTGAGGTCTGGGCAAAGCGGCAGATGTGGAGACAGAGGAGCCCTGCGCCCCAAATGTTATCCGCTGACGTGTTGCATATACAGTCGCTGTGCTGGCTGTTACAAGGGGCCCATTCCAACCGGGCGGTAAGAAGAGCTGACTGAAGTCACACTTGTTGTGTCAGAATCTCAGGTCTAGGCCCCGGCCGGTTAGCTCAGTCAGTTAAGAGTGTCTCCTGGAAATGACAAGGTTGTGAGTTCGATCCCTGGTCAGGGAACGCATCAGAAGCAACCAATGAATATACGACTGAGTAGAACAACAAATGAATGCTGCCTTCCCCCCTCCCTCCTATCTCCCTTCCCTTCCTCTCCAGCCCCCAGCCCCTTCCTCTCTGTCTCTAAAAAAAAAAGAAGCCTGGGCCGGATAGCTTGGTTGGTCGGAGCATCTTCCTGGAGCGCGGAGGTTGCCGGTTCGATTCCCCGGTCAGGGCACACACAGGAGCAGCTCCATGTTCCTGTCTCTCCCTCCCTGCCTCTCTCAAACCAACCAGCCAACAAACAGAATCTCAGGTCTTCCACTGTCTCTTAGCATCTACCTGGGCAAAATGCTTAAGCTCTCGGAGTCGTAAAAAATCCGCAAAACAATAACGATGATGTCTTCCTTTGCATCATTTTGAGTATTAACTGAAATGATGTCTATAAAGTGCTAAATACAATACCCTGCCATAAAGTGTTCCGTACGTGTGACTATTTACTATATTGCCTGCTGGGTTTATGAGGGTCTCCTGGCAGGGGTGCAGCCGCTCTGGTTGGTAGAGAGGGCGCTGGGCTCTGTGTCTGAAAAGCCACGCAGAGTAAGAAGGTATCGTTACATGTCGAAGGAACACCTGATTTCCTGAAGCACCAGGAGATCTCTTGCCATGAGTCGGGGATGGTGCAGAGAGCCTCCCTCAGAGGGCTGAGAACAGGGATGGGTCTCACCTGACTGTTCAGACGTAGCCAGGGAGGTGGAAGGAGGCAGAGGTGGCATCCAGGAGGGGGGCACTGTGTGACTATAAGAGCCACATCTGAGAGAGTGGTTTGTGTCGACCTCAGGGAAGGAGAACTTGACTGGAGTCTCAGGAGACAAGTGGGTAGTGTTTATAATATCCTACTCTTTTTTTTTTTTTTTGTAGTCAACACATTTCAAGAGAATCATTTGTATCAGAAAAGTTGCCTATGCCCTTGGAAGGGTAGCAGCCGCTGAAGACACGGGTTATTCCCAATTCCTGACGACCTGGCCCATTGAGCACCGTGACTGGGGTATCTGGAGGCTAGATCAGAAGGATCCAGGACTGGGGGCCTTTCCTGATGGCAGGGCTCTAGATCGCTGAGTAATAAGAAGTGACTGAGCCCCAGATGGTGCCAGCCAAGCCATTTATCCCACAGACATGGTGGTACATACACCAAGAAACAGGCTCCCGTCCTCACGGAAGAAAGGTCAATGTATTGAAGACATTGACTTAAAAGTATGATCCTCCCACAGCCAACATCCTACTCCAAGGGCAACAACAGAGGGCATTGCCCTTAGGATCAGGAACAAGACAGGGCTGTCCACTTTCACCACTCTTATTCAACGTGGCACTGGATGTCCTGGCCACAGCCATCAGAAAAGATAGAGAAATAAAAGGCACCCAGATCGGAAAGGAAGACGTAAAACAGTCATTATTTGCAGATGGCATGGTATCGTAGATAGAAAATCCTGAAGATTTCACCAAAAAAAGACACAAAAACAAAAACAACACCTCCCCCCCATGAAAACAAAACTACTAGAACTGATGAACGAGTTCATTCAAGTAGCAGGATTCAGAATGACTACTCAGAACTCGGTGGCAGACAGCAGCCGTGTCCCCTTTCCCTCTGGGCCACAGTCACAGCAGCCGTGTCCCCTTTCCCTCTGGACCACAGCCACAGAGCCAGTTTCCCTCTGGACCCCAGCCACAGAGCCAGTTTCCCTCTGGACCCCAGCCACAGAGCCAGTTTCCCCACATTCCCCTCAGCTCTCTCCCATCTGTTTTCTAGCAACCGAAAGATCTTCAGATCACGAAAATCAATTATGTCACTCACCTGCTTAAACTTGCCCCATAAATCTGCAATCATTTAATGATCAAGTGCAAAATTATTTCCATGAGCAACTACACTCTCCACGCTTTAGCTTCTGTTTATCTTTCTAAACTCATCTTCCAAACTGCCTCAGAATCTTCTCCAGCCCCCCTCCCCCCGCCCTTCACATGCTCTTCCTACCTCAGGGGCTTCTGCGCCTGTGTGTCTGGCCAGTCCTCCTGTACCCCTCCCTCCTGCACCCCTCTTCACCTCCCCGTTCTTAGCCCAGGTTTCATCTCAACTGCACCCTGCACCCTGGGATTGCCTTCACAGCATGCGTCTCAATTTTAAAATCACAGATTTTTTTTTATGCGCAGAAATACGTTTCACAAATTGTCTTTCTCCGTAGACTGAACTATCTTCTGTATCTGGATCCTAGCTTAACATGGAGGGGAAACTCAAGAATCAGTGGCTGAACGTGGAAGTCACGAGAAGGTTATGCTACGTCCCGAGCGGAAGGAGGGCGAAGGCGGGAGCAAGGTCCACGTCGGTGGTTCTCACACGGGGTCTCCAGACCAGCTTATCATGATGCTAGGGGCGTCAGGGCCTGGCTTCACCTGTAAAGTGGGAACAGTTTCTGCCAAACAGAAAGTATCAGAGAGAAGCCCTTAGGGTTATTGGCAGCATTAAATTGCAGCATATATGAAAAAAAAGAAAGAAAGAAAGAAAACAAACCCCACACTATCCTGTAAACAATCGGAACTCAATCAACAAATCAGTCTCCGTTACAAGAACGACTGGTAAGCTAGGTCAGTGGCAGCCTAGTAAACAGAGCGGGTCAGAAAAGTGTTTCCTATGCTGAGATGTTCAGAAGCAGGAGGTGAAATGAAAAGCCTTCTCTTGACCAAAGTAGAAGACAACAGGGTCTTTGGGGACGATTTCCCACCTGATCTCCTTGTTTGGAACAAACAAACAAACTTCCTTTGTTCTCCCTTTTCAGCTGGATCTTAGCTTAAAAGTAATCTGGGAGATCTGAGCAACACTTAAACCCGGGTAAGCAGATAATGGTTCCCAGCAACTGTCAGTATTTCTGGAAAAAGAAGAAGATCAAAAAGGAGAAGGATTTTCCCCACTCAGGCTCCCCTCCGCGATCTCTTCTTATATTGCATCCTGTTGGGTAGTTAGAAGAGAGAGGCTAGAAGCCCACATCTGCTTCTAAAAGATAAACTTAAGATAGCGTGATTGAGTGTAGATTTTCCCCCTCCGTCTTGTCAGACGCCAGCTTCCAGATTTATGGTGGTGGGGGTTGGAGGGGGGGAAGGGAGATGCTGACACCCAATATCTTCAGGAAATGTGGGCTGGAAACATGACCAGCGTGGTACAGGTCTTGCCATTAGCGAACCACTAATTTGGGACTCAGCAAAGGGAAGTAAATTAAGATCTCGGTGACAAAAATGGCCGTTGGAGTTCTTTCATCTCTGTTGTTAAGGCTAATGGGTAACAAGGGCTGCAGAATCCTTTGCCCAACTCTGTCACTTTTATGGCTCCGGGGAAATGGAGCACCCTGGGGTTTTAGAGCCCGGCCGCGTTGGGGGCGGTTGGCTCGTTTCTATTCCCAACGCCCTGGTTCGCCCAGACACGGCTTTTCATCAGGTCTGAGGGGTAGCCCAAGCAAGAAGATCACGGGTCCCCGCACCCTAATGCATTTCACCCAGTGAGATAACAGCCGAAGGACACTCAGATCGCACCTCCACATCTATAACGAGTCACAGAGAGTACGGCATCAAAGACGACGGTCTCGGGTTTCCACTCCCATCCGAGGGGCTGAGGTGGCTTCCGAGGTCACACAGGCTGCTGGTGGCCAAGAGGAGGGTGGACAAAATGTCAGAGTCTATCTATTGGTCCGATCTCTCTCCCATCACCAAGATCGAAATCCGTCATGAACAAACAGTCACAAAAAATGTGACGATCCGAACATGAGAAAGGGTCAGAGAGAAGCCCCGGGGAGCACTCGTCGTGTGCCCTATTCCACCGCTTTTTGGAACGTTTGCCATGTGCTGGATACTGTTACAAACGCTTGCCAGGAGTCAAGGAGCAGGGCGGCGTTCCCTTCCTGCGCGCAGCCTGCGGACAGGTGGGCGCGTCGGTCTGGGGCTGCCCCAGTGTCTGTGCGGAGAAGCCGTCCAACAACACAGTAAACATAACAATATGTAACAAATCGTCCGTCTGAAAGTGATACAGACTGTACGGGGTGGACACTGGAACAGCATCCTCTAGGGACCAAGAGTCCCAAGAGCATTGCATTTTTAATCGAGGTGATCAGAGCTCGCTGCAGCGACATTACAGCAAGTACGTAAAGGAATGATCTACGTGAATATTAAGGGGGGAAAGAAGCTTTGCAAGCGGAAGAAATAGCCAGGGCAAGTGTTCACAGAAGAAAACTTCCCCCGAAAACGCCCCCCCCCCTGCCCTTTCTGCTTTTGTTCTCGTCATGACGCCAAGGGACCATGCGTTCATTTCAGGGAAACAAGAGGGACACATGAGGCATTAACAGCTTCTTCTAACAGGCCCCCACCCTCCTTAGCAGTTGTCTGGGGCTTCACAGAGTATTACTAGCAGCTCTTCATTACCTTCCTCACCCCAGGAATTTAGAGAACTCACCCAATCCCCAAACATCCAAGGAGTACTTAGGTGCTGTCTCCGTAACACCACTGCTGAAACCAAGATTTGCAGAAGAGAAGGCACCTACCCAGCGGGACATTACTCTACTTTTCTCTCTCTGAGGAATTCAGTACCCTACCCTTCAGACTCCACGCCCTGGACCTCGTGTCCACCCTCTTAAAGCCCCTAGTAAAGTCCTCCTCTATGAGCCTGACGTTCAAAATGAGTTTTGTGCTCTTTTCAGAAGAATGTCAGAAAAGCATAGACTTTTAGACACACAATCTAACTTCTCTGCACTTAGGTGAAGGAGGATGGAAAGGAGATAAATATCATTTAGCTATTTTACTATTAATTCCCATTTTTCAATTTTTTTATATAGGTTTTTTTTTTGTATAGTGAGAAGTGGGGGTGGGGTGGGGGGGAGGCAGACAGACAGACTCCCGCATGCACCCGACTGGGATCCACCTGGCATACCACAAAGGGTGATGTTCTGCCCATCTGGAGCGTTGCTCTGTTGCAACCAGAGCCATTCTAGCACCTGAGGCAGAGTCCATGGAGCCATCCTCAATGCCTGGGCCAACTTTGCTCCAATGGAGCCTTGGCTGTGGGAGGGGAAGAGAAAGACAGAGAGGAAGGAGAGGGGGAAGGGTGGAGAAGCAGATGGGCGCTTCTCCTTTGTGTCCTGGCTGGGAATCGAACCCTGGACTTCCACACACCAGGACAATACTCTACTGCTGAGCCAACTGGCCAGGACTCACATTTTTAAAATTTCAAAACAAGTTCTTCCTTATTCTATACAAGCACTCTTACTTTATTTGGTTATATTCAAACTACATCTGGTGCCTTGTGAATATCATTCATGGGTAAAAATCCCGTTCTTTCTGAGACCTGCATCACATCGCAATAACCACCTCCACACTGAGGGGCAGGCTGCTTCCCAGGTGGTGACCTGGCTCACGGCGCTGCAGGGAGCCACCCAGGCACGTCGTAAGGTGTCATTTTCTGCAGAGACCCACATAGCTGAATCTTGGCAGTGTAATTTCTGAGTCATTGTTTAAAGTGTGTGTATTTTAAACATGGGTAGAATATCAATAACTGACCTGCAGAAATACATTTTTCTGATTTATGTTCCTAACAAATCAAATCGCACCTATTTCTGCACCATCTTTCACGTGTCTGACCTGTACGTAGAGCGCCCTATGACAGGCTCTGTTCCCAGCGCTTTTGTCTGCTTTTGTCTTGGTCTGTTTCCCTCACAACTTTGTGAGATGAGTATTATTATCATCATTTTCTTTTTAAGCGAAAGGAGGAGAGATAGAAAGACAGACTCCCACATGTGCCTGGACCAGGATCCACCCGGCATGCACCGTCTGGGGCTGATGCTTGAATCAGCCAAGCTATCTTCAGTGCCTGAGGTTGACACTTGGACCAACTGAGCCACTGGCTGTGAAACAGGAAGAGAGAGAGAGAAGGTGGAGTGGGGGAGGGGAAGAGAAGCAGATGGTTGCTTCTCCTGTGTGCCCTGACCGGGGACCCAACCCAGGACATCCACATGCCGGACCAATGCTCTATCCACTGAGCCAACCAGCCAGGGCCTATTATTATCACTTCCTAGATGAGAAAACAGACCTAGAGAGGTTAAGTAACTAACTTTCAGTCACACAGTTTTTCTTTACCTTCTATAAATCTATAAATATTTATTTCCCCAGTTTTATTGAGATATTGTTGACAAACATGCAAATATAGGGTGACAATGTGCTGATTAGATACACACACACACACACACACACACACACACATATATATATATTGCAAAATGATTACTCCAATAAGGCTATTTAATGCCTCCATTGTCTCATATAATTACGATTTTTCCTATATGTGAAATTATAACATTTAAGATTTACTCTTTTAACTTTCAAGACTACTACAGTATACCGCTTAATATCAATCAATCTGATAGGTAAAGCATGGCACCACTTACTGATGTAAATACACTTCTTTAATTTTGAATGAGAGGCTGTGTTTTCATTCACTGTTGGAAGTTATTCAGGACACTGCTCATTCATGCGGTTTTTAATTTTTCTACTGTATTATTTTGTTTAATTGATTTGTATGAATTCTGAATGTCACAAAAATTAGACCTTTATCATATGTTGCAAGTTTTTCTTTATATGTTTTGACTTTATATATCATATTTTAAAATATTTTTGCTGTGCTTTGTGAAAGAATTCTAAATCACATGCGCCCGACTGGGATCCACCCGGCACGCCCACCAGGGGCCACGCTCTGCCCACCAGGGGGCGATGCTCTGCCCCTCCGGGGCGTCGCTCTGCCGTGACCAGAGCCACTCTAGCGCCTGGGGCAGAGGCCAAGGATCCATCCCCAGCGCCCGGGCCATCTTTGCTCCAATGGAGCCTTGGCTGCGGGAGGGGAAGAGAGAGACAAAGAGGAAGAAGGGGTGGGGGTGGAGAAGCAAATGGGCGCCTCTCCTATGTGCCCTGGCCGGGAATCGAACCCGGGTCCCCCGCATGCCAGGCCGACGCTCTATCACTGAGCCAACCGGCCAGGGCCGGTTTGGAGGATTTCTATAATACTTTTAAAAAGCCCTTCTACAAAAAGGTTATTAAAAAAATATAGTTTGAGTTGTTGTCTACAGTATCTTTTTGTATTTTTTCCCCAAGTGTTTAGATTTTCAATCAACTCAGTAGAGTACGTTAAGAAATGCTCTACTTTTTTCTTCACTATCAACCCACTTGAACCAATATTATCTAAGAAATATTTTAAAATGTTCCCTTATCAGAGTCTCAATTTATATTTATATACGTGAATTTAGTGTAAAATCATCTGGTGTTTAGTATATTCACAAAGTTGTGCAACCATCACCACTGTCTAATTCGAGAGCCTTTCCGTATTCTGCAGGCTAGTTCTGAACCTGTGGTCAATGGAAAGTACTTGTGTCTATTGGTGCACTAGCAGCAGAATCTTTTTTTTTTTTTTTTTTCCATTTTTCTGAAGCTGGAAACAGGGAGAGACAGTCAGACAGACTCCCGCATGCGCCCGACCGGGATCCACCCGGCACTCCCACCATGGGGCGGCGCTCTGCCCACCAGGGGGCGATGCTCTGCCCATCCTGGGTGTCGCCATATTGTGACCAGAGCCACTCTAGCGCCTGGGGCAGAGGCCGAGGAGCCATCCCCAGCGCCCGGGCCATCTTTGCTCCAATGGAGCCTTGGCTGCGGGAGGGGAAGAGAGAGACAGAGAGGAAAGCGCGGCGGAGGGGTGGAGAAGCAAATGGGCGCTTCTCCTATGTGCCCTGGCCGGGAATCGAACCCGGGTCCTCCGCACGCTAGGCCGACGCTCTACCGCTGAGCCAACCGGCCAGGGCCAGAATCTTTTTTTTTTTTTTAAATTAATTTTTATGGGGTGACATTGATAAATCAGGGTACATATGTTCAGAGAAAACATCTCCAGGTTATTTTGAGCAGCAGAATCTTTTAATGACTGATACATACAAGGCATCCCGAGAGTTAAATCAATACATTTACCTTTACGCCAGAAGAGAGGGAGGAATGCATTATTCCTCAGGGCACTATCATTTCTGGGGTACAGGTCACTCACACAGTTTGACTTTGGTGCAAACAATTGTAAAGGCCCCCCACTCAGCACATGGAATCAATCTGTGCCTACGAATCCTACTGGTTCAGATTCTACTGATTCAAAATCTGCAACAATTTGTCTAGCTTCTGCTCATTTACCTGTGACAAGTAAGCCCCCTTACCTACATCATTAATTTAAGTATCTGGACTTTTGTGTTTCTGGCCCCTTTATGGGACAAGCCAGTCACACGTCTTTTCTCTGCGCATGAAAGCTGGACCCTCCCTACAGCTCCTCTGTGGTTGACACTGGGGTGTATCCTGACAGCTCCACTCTTTTTTTTTTTTTTTTTTTTTTTGTATTTTTCTGAAGCTGGAAACGGGGAGGCAGTCAGACAGACTCTTGCATGCGCCCAACCGGGATCCACCCGGCACGCCCACCAGGGGGCGATGCTCTGCCCATCCGGGGCCTCGCTCTGTCGCGACCAGAGCCACTCTAGCGCCTGGGGCAGAGGCCAAGGAGCCATCCCCAGCGCCCAGGGCCATCTTTGCTCCAATAGAGTCTCGGCTGCAGGAGGGGAAGAGAGAGACAGAGAGGAAGGAGAGGGGGAGGGGTGGAGAAGCAGATGGGCGCTTCTCCTGTGTGCCCTGGCCGGGAATCGAACCTGGGACTCCTGCACGCCAGGCTGACGCTCTACCACTGAACCAACCGGCCAGGGCCAGCTCCACTCTTTGAGACACGTGCTCACACCCAGCATGGGCCAGGCGCTCTGGGGCAGGAGGTAAAAGGCTGTATAAGAAAGAGTTCTCGCACTGAATCTGGGTCCAGGAAGTGCTTCACAGAAGGGGGTTTCTTTTACCCAGAAAGCATAGGCCAGTTGGGAGGGTCAGACTTCTCACCAGCTCCAAGCCCACCTTTCTTCTTTTAACAAAGCTTGCTGTGATAGAAATAATTTCCCGTTAACTGGGGATAAAGCAACAGCTCCCACGTCCTTCTCCTCTGACCCTGATCGTCCACTGCTGCACACACCAAAGCCTGGAGAGGACCCAGGGCCGCGACACCTGCGTGTCATTTAGGTCAGGGGGAGTCCACCTGTGTATCCCTACCGCCCACTGTTGTATCTCTGTTAGTAGTAACAGTTTCTAACCGCCCACCGGTTCCACAGTCATGGTGATTTATAAAGTAGAAAAGTCACTTTACTTTATAAAATTTATAAAGCAGAGTTACAGCAAGTAAAAGCATATAATAACAATTACTTACCAAGTACTTTATGTCAGATTTTTGCTAAGTTTGGCAGAATAAATCTGTATAAAAGAACTTACTATAGTTAAATCTATCTTTTTATTTATACTCTGGTTGCTCCGCTACCGCCCACCATGAGAGCTGGAGCGCCCCCTAGTGGGCGGGAGGGACCAGGTGGACCAGCACTGAAGGAGGTGGTTGGCCTCTGAGCGTCCGCATGGGCTTTGCGATGTCACGTTCTCAGGGAACAAGCAACGCCCTGTCCCACTTCTTTGCCAGTCCCCGTGGCAGCCCTGCACAGGTGGGTGCTGGCTCCCAGATGGTAAAATAGTAATGAGCACCTAATTACGGGTAATTGCACGGCGAAGGGCAGTCCTGCCCCTGCCAGCTCACGGTTGCAGCTGGTACCTGACCAACCGCTGCTTGTGGCGACAGGTTACCTTCTTCTTGAAGGAATCTGAGGAGGAGAGGCGGCGTGCCCACACACCAGCCGCGGATTAAATTAGCCCCGACAAGTCAGTGCCTGATTCCCTTTCTCCGGGGCAGGATGGGGAACTTGACTAGTCATCCTCCTAATTATCCAGGGAGATTAGTGTGTGTGCCGGGGCTACGGACTAATAATAATAGCTTCCACTTGAAGAGGGCCTTAAATATTCAGGCTATGCAACCACACCCTCCTGAATTTCTGGTAACTCGATGCCTGTGTGCCCTTCGGTAACGGCAGGCAGGACCTGGTGAGCCATAAGCCCTGGCCCGGTGTTCTCTGAATGTGCTTGTGTTTACAAACCATCTAGGACACTCGTGAAACACAGCCACTTCCAGACAAACTCCCACACAAACCTACCGAATACAAACTCGCCAGCCGGCCCAGGGTCTGCCGCTGACCGTGACTTGCGTAAGGCACAGGTTCTGTGTGCTTTGGCCTCCTCAGCCCTAACATGAGATGGAAAACTCCCAGACCTGAGACGGTGATACATCTGTATGTGATACACTGCCCCACCAGACAGGACATGTGACTTGACTACTCTCCTGAACCAATCACTTAATCCAGTCTCAACAGGTGGGAGAATGCTTTTTCCAAAAAAAATAACTGCAATGATATCTCCCTTTGCAAGTGAATTTTTAATTTTTTTACTGTGTGACCCAATACTCCTTCCATGGAGTAATAGCGTCCCTGCTTCCCCGCCTTGAACCCGGTGGCCGTGTGGTTACCGTGGCCGGGACGCTATTTGGCTTTTGAAGCCAGGTCATAAAATGAGGAACAACGTCCTCCTGGTTCTCTTGGGATGCTGACACTCGGAACTCAGCTTCCATGGTGCGAGGAAGCCAAACAGCCTGGGGACTTGAAGAAGCAGCTGTCCTACAGTCCTAGCGGGACCCCCAGCTATGAGAGCAGGTCACTTTGCAAGTGGACCCTCTGGTCTCCCGTCCATGGCACCGTCGGATGCTGCGTGTGCAGTAGGCTCCCTGTCTCCACACGGCCCGGGTTTCTGTCTTGTGAGCAAAAGACGTGATTGCCGTTTGAGGCATGGAAGGGGGGATGGTTTGTTACTCTGCAATAGATGGAGCACACGGCAGAAGGTAGGGCGTGCATCTGAGCGGGGAAAGCAGGATACGTGGGTGGTCTCGGGCTACGTGATGGATGTTCCTTATGCTGGAGTGAGATTAGATCTAATTAGCAATGTTCGTTATAAAAGGTAGACCGAGCAGAGGAAGCTGGAAAGGACGTTTGAGACAAGGGCGATGGCCGGGAGGTCACGGCGCTCATTCCAGCGTGAGCTGAGGAAGTCGGGAGTTAGGGCCACCATCGCAGGAGAAGGAAAGGCAGACAGTCAGGGGTGGACAACGAGCAGCTGGACACTTTCTGAGTCGGAAGGAGCCGCGAGGTTGAGAGGAGAGCTGCTGAGCTTCGAGTTTAGTTTAAGATAGAAAATCCTGGTGCTGTCGACGGAAACGGGGACATCGGGGACATCGGGACGCCGGCATGAGGACACCTTCCGTCACCGACAGGCTGAGTCACAGTCACGTCCGTCCGAATGTGCCGAGTGCGTCTCTAGCGAAAGACAGCTGACACACAGCAAACGCGTCCGGTCTGTAAACGTTCAGAAGCGAAAACGTCAGCTGCGGAGGTCGGAGCCTGGTCCGGGGACGCAGGACGGCGCTTTCCCGGGAGGCCTTGTCCGCCGGCCTCGTCTGGGGTCCGCGCCGCCTATGTTCAAGGTCCCGTGCGGCCCTGCCGGTTTCCACGATGGTTCTCTCCGCATACCAGGACTGAGGAACAAATGCATTAATCAAATTAAAGAAAAAAAAAGAAAAAAGAAATAAAACTAACTTATAAACCCAATGTTTTAATTTAATGGACAAAAAAAAAAAAAAAAAAAAAAAAAGAGAGATGTCACCTGCGTAGAATACACCTCTCAGCCCAACCAACACGTTTCTTTTCTATAGGCCAACTTATAGGTGAAGCCAACTCATAGCCACACATCTTCCCATTGGGGATGAAATCAGAAGGAGATGGAGCTGAAGGCCCTCGTGAACGAGCAAGCTGGAAAAGCCCAACAGGAGACACGTCTCCATGATAGGGCGG
This sequence comes from Saccopteryx leptura, assembly GCF_036850995.1. Lineage (NCBI taxonomy): Eukaryota > Metazoa > Chordata > Mammalia > Chiroptera > Emballonuridae > Saccopteryx > Saccopteryx leptura. The sequence continues at coordinate 363,394,482 of NC_089504.1, read as the reverse complement.
GGCTCCAGTGGGCAGGGCAGCTGCGGCCAACCTCCCACCCAGGGCCTGTCTCTCCGCCCGAAGCCGGGCCGGCCCCTCGAGAGACACGCCTTGTCTGCACTTCACTGAAGAGCCACCACAGGTCCCCTTCAGGGTGACACACTTCACTCCTAACAAACCATCCCCCCTTCCATGCCTCAAACGGCAATCATGTCTTTTGCTCACAAGACAGAAACCCGGGCTGTGTGGAGACAGGGAGCCTGCTGCACATGCAGCATCCGATGGCACAGTGGACGGGAGGCCAGAGGGTCCACTTGCAAGGTGACCTGCTCTCATAGCCGGGGGGCCCGCTAGGACTGTGGGACAGCTCCTTCTTCAAGTCCCCAGGCTGTTTGGCTTCCTCGCACCACGGAAGCTGAGTTCCGAGTGTCAGCATCCCAAGAGAACCAGGAGGACGTTGTTCCCCATTTTAGGACTTGGCTTCAAAAGGCAAATAGCATCCCAGCCACGGTAACCACACGGCCACCCAGTTCAAGGCGGGGAAGCAGGGACGCTATTACTCCATGGAAGGAGTATTGGGTCACACAGTAAAAAAGTCACCTGCAAAGGGAGACATCGTTGTAGATATTTTTTCGGAAAATGCATTCTCCCACCTGTAGAGTCTGCATAGGTCGTTGGCTCAGGAGAGTAGTCAAGTCACACTTCCTGTCTGGTGGGGCAATGTATCACATACCAACGTATTAGATTCTCAGATCTTGGAGTTTTCCATCTCATGTTAGGGACGAAAAGGCTAAAGCAAACAAAATTGTGGCTTACACAAGTCACAGTCCGTGGCAGATCCAATTGTCAAGTTCATGTTGGGGGGTAGTGTCTGCTGTTGGTTCTGGCCGTTTCCAATGAGAGACGACTTAGAGGTGTGTGGACTAGAAGACAGAAGAGAGGTTTCTGAGAGGGGCTCACGGCTAAGCCAAGGCAATGAGGAGTGCGGCTGAAGGACTGAGAAGACTCCTCCGCGAGAAACACACACACAGGTGAATAAAAGCTTTGAGGCTTTGGGAGCCTTCTGAAGTGTAGACATCAGACAGTGCAAGCCCGAACGGACCCCGGGAGTGGAGACGGTGGATTGACCAAACACCAGGGGAGAGAGGAATTCTGGGAGAGAGAAGCCGAGAAGGATGTTGACTATCTGCACAGCTACAAGAAGGTCTGAAAAGACAGTTACTTTGGAGACTGAAGCTTGTTTGTCCCTTCCCTTTTTTTTTTTTACTTTGTGTTTTATCATTTTCTAATTGATTTTCCAGAGAGGAGGGGAGAGAGGGAAAGAGAGAAACACTGAGTGTCGTTCCACCCACACATGCATTCATTAGTTGATTCCTGTCGGCGCCCTGAGGGGGATCAAACCTGCAACTGTGATATATCGGGACATGTCCTAACGAACGGAGCTGCCTGGTCAGGGGCTTCCTATCCTTTTAAAGAGTTTGTTCACCTTAGAAAAGGAAAGGGTGTCAGGGGAACGTGTGCCTGTCAAGCAACCAGGTCTTCTATGCTTTTTCATGTGGTTCCTTATACAGAGATTTTTTTTTTTTAAGCAACAGATAAATCTGTCAATTAAAATTAGGGATACATTTAAAGAGTACCTGAGACTAAAAACTTTTTAAAATTCACTATAAATTAGGTGTTCCACATATACCACTTTACTAGTCTTGATGTTTAGGGTGTCTATTTCATCTGTATGCTTCCTTTTTTCTGATTGACCCTGAATCTGTGATTTATTTACTTATTTATTTATTTATTTATTTTAGAGAGTGGAGAAAAGAGAGAGAGAGAGAGAGAGAGAGAGAGAGACAGAGAGAGAAAGGGGGGAGGAGCAGGAAGCATCAACTCCCATCTGTGCCTTGACCAGACAAGCCCAGGGTTTCAAACCAGCGACCTCAGTGTTCCAGGTTGATGCTTGATCCACTGCGTCCCCACAGGTCAGGGTGAATCTGTGATTTTAAGTCTCCCGGAATAGTATAAAACATCAGATGAATTTGCATCTAAAGCTCTTCTGAGAAGTTTGCTCTCAATTTCCAGAAGCAGATCTCAGCCTCAATCCTGTATTACCGGCTCACGTGCATTAGGCTGTGAACCCTGTCCCACTGTGAACACTGTCCCACTGTGAACACTGTCCCACTGTGAACACTGTCCCACGCCAGCCTTGAGTCGGGAGGTTCAGAGAGAGGCAACATGGCAGCCCCCTTTCTGTCCGGTCCCGCGTCTTTCTTCATCCCTCTCGGAAGTTCACTCTCTCTCTGGGGTTCCGGCTACAGGGCTGACCTGGGGGCTAAGTCATCCTGCAGAGGTCGTGCAGAAAGCCCCACCTCATGTGGTGAGCATTCTTGTACAGGTGTCCTCTCGTTCTTGCAGAAGTGTTTTGAAGACTCGGCTGACCACCGGAACTTGCATCAGCAGAGCCCAGCGTCTTGCCATTTTCCCCTGACAGCCCAGGCCCGTGAACAGCAGGCTCTGAGACCCCAGAGAGGAGAGGAGCCCTCTGTCTTTGTTCTGCCGTTTTGCAAGCCCGAGGTGAGGACCCACTCACAGCCAGGTCCGAGGCCTCCGGAGAAGACAGTGGGGTTCAAAGGGGAACGGGCAGGGTCACTGATAAGGTCTATGAGCCACTGTTCTGTGACAGCCCGCCTGGGTGGCAGGTAAGATCGATGACCTTAGGAACAAGATCTAAAGCCCAGCGCTATCACCGTTTCAATCAGCAACCATTAAAGTCAGACAGTCAGTAGTTTTTACAAAGTAACCGTGTGACCGGCAGGAAGATAGGTGCCATTTTAAAAATCGATTTTATTAAAGAATAAATAAATAGAATTGGTTTTATGGGGGTGATGTTGGTTCACAAAATAACCCAGGTTTCAAGGGTCCAACTCAACAAAACGCCATCGACACATCCCTCATGTACCCACCGCCCCAAGCAGTCTCTTCCCGGCCCCATTCCCTCCCCTCGCCCAAGTCCCCAGCCTGCCTTCCCCTCCGGCTGTGGCCCCTCTGCCGCCTGGGTCTCGGTGTCACGCGGACGTGGGTTTGGGCTACGCCCGTCACCCTCTTTCACCCAACAGCGTCTGCTCACTCCTGTCTCGGTGTCACGGATTGGTCATTGTCTCAATATTCCCAACGTTTTCACTGTGATATTATTTGTTACGGCTCTCAGCGATCTTCGGCGCTCCTCCGGTGAATGTTTCGGGGCGCCACGGATTGCGCCCATAGGACGCGGCACGCTTACCGCTCGGTGTCCTCTGTGTCCTGGCTGCGGCACCGGCTGGCTTTCCTTCCTCCCACCCTGTCCGTCCGTCCATCTCCCTGGCCTGGGGCCTCCCTATCCCCGAGACAGAACAAGATGGTTGTCGCAGATTGTAGGAACAACAGCAGAGGACTGAGGATATCACACAAACTCAGCGGGGAAAGCACGGCAGGGTTTGAGGGGCTGGGCCCCAATTTGGAGAGAGGTTCCAGTGTTGGCTATCAAACTGCCTCGCGTGCTAGCGGTAGATTGTGCGTGGAGGAGCCAACTCACGTGGCAAACATTATTGCCCTATTTTACGAAATAGGACAGCGACCAGCCTTCAGCAATTGCTACCCTGGTCAGCCAGGCGCCATTGTCATTGAGGTGACACTCCCTGTCAGCGAAAAGATCACAACCCCCCGAAGGCCCAGATGAGGGCCAGGATTTTGTTTAGCAACGAAGCATTTTTATTTTATTTTATTTATTTATTTATTTATTCTGAAGCTGGAAACGGGGAGAGACAGTCAGACAGACTCCCGCATGTGCCCGACCGGGATCCACCCGGCACGCCCACCGGGGCGAAGCTCTGCCCACCAGGGGGCGATGCTCTGCCCTTGGGGGGGGGGTCGCTCCACCGCGACCAGAGCCACTCTAGCGCCTGGGGCAGAGGCCAAGGAGCCATCCCCAGCGCCCGGGCCATCTTTGCTCCAATGGAGCCTTGGCTGCGGGAGGGGAAGAGAGAGACAGAGAGGAAGGAGGGGGTGGGGGTGGAGAAGCAAATGGGCGCTTCTCCTATGTGCCCTGGCTGGGAATCAAACCCGGGTCCCCTGCACGCCAGGCCGACGCTCTACCGCTGAGCCAACTGGCCAGGGCCACAAAGCATTTTTAAATGAAGGGGTGTACATTGTGTTTTCAGATGTCATGCCGGGTACACTTCATAGGCGACGGTATAGCCTGCACAGAACTTCTACATGCGCCAGGAAACCCCAGAATTCGTGTAGCTTTGCTCCACTGTGCCGCTTACTTGACCGAGGTGGTCCAGAACCAAAGCCGCAATCTCTCTGAGGTCTGCCGTTATTAGCGTGACTTATTTTTTCGGCTACGCGGTTCTTAGCAGGCATTCCTCTTTAATCTCACTTAATTGGTATGAAAGCCTTGTGGTTACCTTCGTCTGAACGCTGACCTGGCGCGTTGCCCGCTGACAGGAAACGGGAAGCCTTTTCCCCGGGGGGGAAGCCGAGTCGCCAACCCCGAGGCCAGCTCTTGCCGCACAGCGGTGTCAGCCACAGACCCTTCCAGGGATGAGTCTCCCGCAGGTCCCCACCGGGCTGGCCGGCCAGGCAGGCAGCACTCTGGGTTTCCCCAGGAGTCTGCCACCTGTGGACGGACACCGTCTGTGGACTGGCACCGCCTGTGGACGGACACCGTCTGTGGACTGATATCGTCTGTGGACTGATATCGTCTGTGGACTGGCACCGTCTGTGGACTGACACTGTGGACTGGCACCGCTTGTGGACGGACATCTGTGGACCGATACTGCCTGTGGACCAACACCGTCTGTGGACTGGCACCGTCTGTGGACTGGCACCGTCTGTGGACTGACACCGCCTGTGGACTGGCACCGTCTGTGGACTGACACCGTCTGTGGACTGACACTGTGGACTGACACCACCTGTGGACTGACACCGTCTGTGGACTGACACCGTCTGTGGACTGGCACCACCTGTGGACTGGCACCGTCTGTGGACTGACACCGTCTGTGGACTGACACTGTGGACTGACACCACCTGTGGACTGACACCGTCTGTGGACTGACACCGCCTGTGGACTGGCACCGCCTGTGGACTGGCACCGCCTGTGGACTGGCACTGTGGACTGACACTGTGGACTGGCACCGCCTGTGGACTGGCACCGCCTGTGGACGGGCACCGCCTGTGGACTGGCACTGTGGACTGACACTGTGGACTGACACCGTCTGTGGACTGACACTGTGGACTGACACCACCTGTGGACTGACACCACCTGTGGACTGACACCGTCTGTGGACTGACACCGCCTGTGGACTGACACCGCCTGTGGACTGGCACCGTCTGTGGACTGACACCGTCTGTGGACTGACACTGTGGACTGACACCACCTGTGGACTGGCACCGTCTGTGGACTGACACCGCCTGTGGACTGACACCGCCTGTGGACTGGCACCGTCTGTGGACTGACACCGTCTGTGGACTGACACTGTGGACTGACACCACCTGTGGACTGACACCGTCTGTGGACTGGCACCGCCTGTGGACGGACACCGCCTGTGGACTAGCACCGCCTGTGGACTGACACCGTCTGTGGACGGACATCGTCTGTGGACGGACACTCTCGGGCCAGGCGCCGTGGGGGGCAGCACACTGCAGGCAGGAGGCCCTGACAGAAGTTCCGGGGTCACCGAGGAGGGCGTGCGTGATCAGTTCGCCTTCTCCCTGTTTGCAGCAAGAAGAAATACCCCGGACAGCATAGGATGAGTGCAGCTGTCAGCTCCACGCAAGCTTTCAGAAACAGAATACACTTCACGTGCAGTGAAAATACAAAGTGGTCCCCACGAAAGATTTATCATTATCTTCAGCTATTTTGCTAATGACTTGAAGTAAAAGATTTAAAAGTTTTGTGAGGTATGCGAGGTTTAACTTATATTGATTCTAATTTTGAATACTCTTTGGGGGAGGGAATTAATTTTCTTTTTTCTTTTTCTTTTTCTTTTTTTTTTTTTTTTTGCATGGGTCAATAGTAAAAAAAATAAAAGAAGATACCAGATTTTCTTTTTTTTTTTTTTGCATTTTTCTGAAGCTGGAAACGGGGAGAGACAGTCAGACTCCCGCATGCGCCCGACCAGGATCCACCCGGCACGCCCACCAGGGGCGATGCTCTGCCCATCTGTTGCGACCAGAGCCACTCTAGCACCTGGGGCAGAGGCAAAGGAGCCATCCCCAGCGCCCGGGCCATCTTTGCTCCAATGGAGCCTTGGCTGCGGGAGGGGAAGAGAGAGACAGAGAGGAAGGAGAGGGGGAGGGGTGGAGAAGCAGATGGGCACTTCTCCTGTGTGCCTTGGCCTGGAATCGAACCCGGGACTTCTGCACGCCAGGCCGACGCTCTACCACTGAGCCAACTGGCCAGGGCCTGATACCAGATTTTCTTTACATCCCCTAGCACAGTCTTGATTGCTGGCAAATCAATCTTTCATGGCCACTAATTCGCAGATGCCGGCTTTTCTTGTGCACGGAAGTGTCTAGAGAAGCTGCTCATCCTTAGCCAGGCTTACGTGCCAAAGGCCGGTCCCCACAGAGCAGGCGTGCTGGTGGAGGCAGGAGGAGGGTGCTGGGCCGGGAGCCGGGTCCCTGCATCCGGCTCTGGAGAAAGCAGGTCAAACAAAGGGACGGGGTGAGTGAGGGCAGAGCAGCGCCACTCCAAACGTGGCCCCGACCGGCAGCCTCCGCCGGGCGAGATGCGCTGGGACCTCGTTAGAGATGCAGGTTCGAGGCCCCAACCCCAGACCCGCGGAATCAGAAGCACGTGCGTGCGGGATGGGGCCCAGCTGTCTGTTTGACTCGACGCTGCTCACGTTTGAGGACGCGGGAGTCGGTTTTCTCCACCTCTAAAATGACACTTCCGTTTCCCCGGTTCGATCAAAATAACCCCCTGCAGCCCTTCCCACCAGTCCTGCCTTTCACCTCGGAACACGTGACCACGGCTGGTTCCGCCCCTCGGAACACGTGCCGGCTGGTTCCGCTCCCCGGAACACGTGCCGGCTGGTTCCGCTCCCCGGAACTCGTGCCGGCTGGTTCCGCCCCTCGGAACACGTGCTGGCTGGTTCCGCCCCTCGGAACACGTGCCGGCTGGTTCCGCCCCTCGGAACACGTGCCGGCTGGTTCCGCCCCTCGGAACCCGTGCCGGCTGGTTCCGCCCCCCGGAACACGTGCCGGCTGGTTCCGCTCCCCGGAACACGTGCGGGCTGGTTCCGCTCCCCGGAACACGTGCCGGCTGGTTCCCCCCTCGGAACACGTGCCGGCTGGTTCCGCCCTCGGAACACGTGCCGGCTGGTCCCGCTCCCCGGAACACGTGCCGGCTGGTCCCGCTCCCCGGAACACGTGCCGGCTGGTTCCCCCCTCGGAACACGTGCCGGCTGGTTCCGCCCCTCGGAACCCGTGCCGGCTGGTTCCGCCCCCCGGAACACGTGCCGGCTGGTTCCGCTCCCCGGAACACGTGCGGGCTGGTTCCGCTCCCCGGAACACGTGCCGGCTGGTTCCCCCCTCGGAACACGTGCCGGCTGGTTCCGCCGCTCGGAACACGTGCCGGCTGGTTCTGCTCCTCGGAACACGTGCCGGCTGGTCCCGCTCCCCGGAACACGTGCCAGCGGGTTCCGCCCCTTACTCTGTCTGTCGTGCGCTTTGTTTTTAGAGCGCTGTGGCGTCAGCCGGAACTACTGCAATCAAGGCTCATGAAGAGTGTTAGTCAAGGATGCCTTTGGTTGACATGTTTTGGAAATATCTCGTTTTGGTTTTTATTGATTGTCATTGCCTCTGTTGGTCAGAGGGGCTAATTTTATATTTATATGACCGGAGGCATTTCTTTTCTATTATGAAGATCTGTGTTTTATGTACTTGGTTTTTCTCCCTTTAAGTTGTTTTTACTAGTTTTGAGTGATTGATGTCCTATCATACCAGTGCCGTAATATTTTACTGACTTGTTTCACTTACGAGTTCACAGTAAGAGATTTAAAATAGCCTATCATAACCTTTTACTTATGTGATAAACACTTGAGATGACCTCTGTGCTGACATTTATTTTTATGGTTTCTTTGGCTGAAATTTATATATTTTCCTAGCAAAATAGAATAAAACCAGGAGTCATAAAAACAATTAGCCTTACATCATGTTTTCAAACATACCACGATTTTCCCTTTCTAAGGCATAAAACAGTATAAATTTTTTTATCAAAGGAAATATATCAAAGAAAGCATCAAAAAGTAATAATTGTTAAATTATATTCTTATGTTTACAGTTTTAGTACTCACTGCAATGTTTTGGTAGTGTGATTTTTTTTAAATGCATGAAAATAGTTATTTTAATATTATTTAATAGATTCTGAAATTTAAATAAAAGCCACCTTTCTTAAAAAAAAATAGTTGATGTTTTGTTCAAATCATATCCAGACGCACATGAGTTAAAAATGTTGAGTTGTGTGACTTCCACCAACATGAATTTCTTTGCAGTTTCTCAATACTGTAGAGACCATTTTAAAAGAGGAAAGATTAATGAGCCCAAACATGTAAATATGAAAGATACTTTCCACATATCAAGAAAGTGATTTCTTTAGATTTCTGAGAAGAATTCTGTACAAACACGTTTAAGTTCATTGTTTCAGAAGGAGTCTGTGATTTCTGACCAAACCACGCAGTCCCTTGGTCAGCGTTCTTGTGACTTCACGTTTGTGTAGCATTTCATACCCTTCCACGCAGACCCACTGAGCAACCTTGGCGGAGGAGGCGGGGTGGGTCTTACGAGAAGACAGAGGATTAAAGTCGAACCCCTTCTTTAGATATGGGACTACAGCCAGGGCTCTTCGTCTGAGAGGGGTTTTGACTTTCCACAGTTCTTATTCTACTGAGTTTTATACCCAGTTAGAAGCAATTCCCTAATGCTTCAAGAAACACACCTTCTCAGGATAGATGGCAGAGACCCCAACCAAAATGTTTACCCATCATTTGCGTGGGAAACTTTTCCCAGCTAGCTGCACACTTCTGCTACTAAGTAGCTGCTTCTGGGCAACCTTCTTTCTCCACCAATCAAATTGTTTCTAACTCACTCATTAAAAAAAAAAAAAAAAAGAACTCAACGTCTGGATTTTTAGATATGGTTTTCAAATGTTCAGACCATTTTCTTATTCTTCCTGAGGGCCATGTGAGAGGAGAGACAAACCCCAGGCAAGCCCACTTGTTAAGGATCATAGTGTGAATTGGGGTGCAGGACACAGGAGGTCTTAAGGAGAGCTTTTTTCGTACATACCGCGAGTCTGAAGAAATATGACAGTCCAGTAGATGGGCCAAGTGCACGCTCAGAATGGAGGTTCACGGTCGGTGAGCGGAGGGCATGTGTGCAGTCCGCAGGTCCCCAAAGGTCCGGTCGCTATCCTTTAGAGAGAGGGAAACGTTGTGGTTAAGAGTCTAAGTTTCAGCGTCGGACAACTGGGTGCAAAATGTGACTCGAACAACATTCTCGCTGGGCGTTTTGGGCAAGTTAACTCTCTCTGGGTCTCTGAGTCTTCATTTCACAAGAAGGCTAAGAACCGAGGAGGGGGGGGCAGAGCCAGCTTGCCGCTGCCCGTGTCATCCTATTTTGTGTATCTTCTCCCATCCCCGCACTGTTTAGATTTAATATTGGCAGCTTGAAATCCACTGCGGTGGGAGTATTTTCACCCATGGAAACACGGGCAGAAGCTACAAAGGACAGCCTTCTTTCCTGTTTACATGTTTGTGTATGGATACACACGCATAGCTGGCTGGCGATACAACATTCTCCAGCGCCGAGACCATCCGCCCGCAGTTATGGACGTCATTAATTGAAGTACAAATCACCGCTGATTGTCACAGTGGCAGAGGAGTTCAGTTCATGAAAGCAGTTGATTTGCATAATAGTAGAAATAATGTCAAGAGTAATCCTTTCCAGGACCCTCAGGCAGACTTAGGGTCAGACAAAGCTTCACCTCCGTGTCACTTTGGGTTACGTTTATTTCAGCTCTCTAAACCTTACCGTATTGATTTACCTGGACTCCGTCTTGTTCCCTCCAGAATCCCTCTTGATCTCTCTAGAGAAATTTCCCCCTCTTGTACCCTTCACAGGAGCATCCAGGAGAGCACACTCAAAATCCCCCCAAATCCATCACGCAACTTGAGGTGACCTATCTGGACCTGCCAGGACAGTTCCTGAATTGGGGCTTTTGTACCCGTTGGTGGCTCGCTTTACAGCCAAGCTGGGAACATCCCCAGGGGGTTTCCTGCAGTTTGTTCTCATTTAGCTGGAAATCGTTCCCATTGCAAAGTGGTTAAAGGGAGAGTTGATACAGAAGAAATGAGGAACTCTCTCTTTCCCACCAAATTAATGAAGAAAGGCTGCTCAGAACATTTCACGGAGTCCAACTGTGGATGACAGAGACCTCAAATGTCCCCCCACCTCACCCCAAATTCCCAGAAGTCAAAGAGGATTTCCTGGTATGTCAGAGCTGGAAGGGACCCTTAGAATGATCTCATATAATCCTCTACTTTGCGCAAATGAGAGGAGAGATGCCAGAGACTTGAAGTCCCCTGCCCGAGGGCGCACAGCTGGCTCAGGGCTCCAGCAGAAAGGGGACCCGGGGTCCCTCCCCACTGCCCATGCTGTGGAGAATGCTAATCTATTTTTCAAACTCCAAGTATTGACATCAAAGCAAATCCTGCCTGACCTCCGGGTTTATCTTCTGTAAACATCTACTAATTGGTTTTGCCAACCCGAGGCCTTTATGGTCTTTCCGTCTGATTTCCCCTGTGCCGTGTATTTCTTCCTCTATAAAAATATCCATCTTCCTTCAATGTCACATGGATAACACTCTCATGGCACCTCCCTTTAGCACCCCCCTCCGCAGAGCGTATAAAGCTGTCAGCTTCCCCGGTGACAAGAGCCAGGAGGACTGTTCTCGCTCTGCACCTTCCATGGGGTGTGTGTGTGGGGGGGGGTTGTCCTGGGGACCCGCTCTCTCTGGAGGTTGATGAACCAGATACAGGACTGGGAGCTAAATCTGCTAGTCTCACGGGGGCTGGCGTTCTTTTCAGAATGGACCCTCCTCTGTCCCCAACTCTCTCCCACCACCTGTTGTTCCATTTACGTGTACGGTCCCGATGGTAGCGAGTGACAACTTTTCAGCATCCTCCAGCAATTTTAAAACAAGACAGGGCCGCGGACTTTCATCCTTCAGTGACTTTATTAGACAGCTGCTCATCTTTCAAGAAATTCCACGTTGGGCTAAAAGGGCCTCCCTCTGGGTGTGAGCTGACGTCCCTTCTTTTCCATGAGTAAACATCACTGTAACATTAAGGGAAACAATGCCGTGTTGACTGGCACGCAGGGGTCAGGAGTACCCAGATGCCCTTGCAAACATGTTCCAAGCCAGAAGTTCTCAGCCTGAGCACAAGTCAGACTCGACCAGCAGACTTACGAAAACTCAGATTTCCAGGTTCAATCTGCACAGGGTTTTCTTTTTTTTATTTTTTTTATTGAGCTATAATTGACATACAACAGGATAGTATTACAAGGATACAACATGCTGATTTGATCTGTGGATGTATTGCGAAGTCTCGTGACCATCCATCGGCACAGGTGATTACTGATATTTTTCTTGTCGTGAGAACTTAAAAAAAAAATCTATTCTCTTAAGAACTTTGAAATCTATAACACAATATTACTGACCACAGGAACCACGCTGGGCATTCCATCCTCATGTCTTATTTCCTTCACAACCGGAGGTGTCAGAATTTCTGACCCGCAGGTCTGAGTTAGGGGTCCAAGAATCTAACCTGCTTTCGCTTTCCCAGGTGACACTCACGGTGACACTCAGGCTGCGGCCCCCAGCCACACTTTGAGGACCGCAGAGGGGCCGAGGTCACCGCTGGGCCCTTATGATTAGCCTTCTGAGGCATTGAATCTCTGCACTTGGTCTCTTTTACCAATAAATGTCCACAATGGAGTGAATTCGTCCACAGACAGGGCACCACAACCCAGGCAGACCTAATTTCTGAAGAAGTGGTATGCTTCTGAACCTGCCCGAGAGGAACCGATTGGTGGCCCAGCCCTGACCTCAGAGGGCCACGTCGTGGTCTCAGGCCAGAGGAGGGCCCTCCGTCTGTAAAGATTCCCTGGCAGGAGGACCGTTTTATTCGGGGTGACTTCGTTTCTACTTAAAAGAGTGTCCCTCAGGAGTAAGCTGACTGCGAACTTTCCAGAGCTATAAATACGTGGTCGGCGTGGAGCAGTCAGAATTGGCGCGATGCAGGTTGTGGGTGGTGTATTTTGGTGGAAAGTGTGAGGTTTTACAGAGTGGGATGACTCGGGCTGATGTAGCCGTTCCGCTGTGGGCCAACCCATGTGGCTTGCAGAAGACGCTTTGCCTCTCGGAGCCTCGGGTGTGAAGCGGGGGAACTCAGAATCCATCCCCCGCGTCGGCCAGAGGGCTGGTGACTAGGTCTGTGTGACGTTCTCGTGGGAGAAGGAGGGCGGAGGCCGACCTCTGGGGGCTGCCCCCCAAGCTCAGACTCTGAGCAGAAGGCTTGGAGGGTGGGTGCCCAGCCTCAGCGGGTCCAGCATCCCTGCTCTGTGCTGGGGCTCTGGGCCACTGTTAGCCCAATGACCTGGGCAAGGGGGCCACTCACTCAACACACAGATTTTCCAAGTGGATTCTGAGACAGTCCAGGCCTCACGTAGCCTGAAACAACGCCCCCAAACAGAACACGGAAGCCAGCGCTATTCACGGCCCCTGCTTTTTATTTATTCATTTATTTTTAGAGAGGAGAGAGGGAGAGAGAGAAACAGAGAGAGAGAGAAGGGGGGAGGAGCTGGAAGCATCAACTCCCATATGTGCCTTGACCAGGCAAGCCCAGGGTTTCGAACCAGCGACCTCAGTATTTCCAGGTCGACGCTTTATCCACTGCACCACCACAGGTCAGGCCATGGACCCTGCTTTTTAATAACTCAAGAGCGGGTAACAACCGTCTCTTACCTCTCTCTAATAAACGGGCCAGGCCTGCAAGTTTATCAACATGACTTTTCATCATCTCTGAGGCAAATCCTTTCCTGCGAAGTTCATTCTTACCCTGGCCAGCGGTGAGCCTTCAATAAATAGTCATTCTTAAAACCGGTGGTGCTATGAGAATAAAAGTAAATGAGCATGACCATCACCTTCTCCTTCTTTAAGGGATTTCTCAACATCGGTTCCAATGCAGTTTGTTGATTCACTGCCTCAAACCAAACAACGCTGAAATCCTACCTGAGAGAGACGGCTGGCAGGCACTGGGCACACTGGAAAAGTCCATGTCAGGGCTCAGGACTGGGATTCACAGCCGAGAACGGGTCCTCACTCACGTTATGACTGGGGAACGTCGGGGACTTTTCCCTCAAGTCCTGGCTGCCACCCAAAGAGGCGGGACTACAGGAGGAAATGCCAACAAGCTGACCGAAAGCCAAGCGTAACCGTCCCTTCTGCTTTGCTCAGACAGGAAACCAGAGCGCCGGCCACTGGTTCCAGCCCTAACGATGCTCCACCCGTGGTCCTCGGACTTCCGTGTTCTTCAGAAAGTCGTGGAGGGCTCATTCAGACGCCCAAGGCCAGGCCCCACCCCACAGCTTCCTAACTCAGGAGGTCTGCGGAAGGGGGAGGAAGTTTGCATTTCCCATAGGTGTCCGGGTGACGCTGACCCGGGGACCCCACTCTGAGAGACTCTGTGCTGGAGGGGGCAGAGGGTGGCAGCGCCCACTGTGGCTGAGGAAGTGAGGACCGGGGGAGCGAGAAAGGGGCTAAGGCCTCCTCCTGTGGACAAGGAGGGAGGGGGTCTCCTCTCTCTGTGCCCAGTGTCATCCTGACACCCCACGGCTTGTCTGCCAGGACCCCACTTCCACGGGTTCATGGCCAAGCTGCCAAAGCCCAGTCAACTGCAGTTTAAGCGAGGTTAGAAGCCTGTCCTTCAGCCTGGCGTGCGGAGGACCCGGGTTCGATTCCCGGCCAGGGCACACAGGAGAAGCGCCCATTTGCTTCTCCACCTCTCCGCCGCGCTTTCCTCTCTGTCTCTCTCTCTTCCCCTCCCGCAGCCAAGGCTCCATTGGAGCAAAGATGGCCCGGGCGCTGGGGATGGCTCCTTGGCCTCTGCCCCAGGCGCTAGAGTGGCTCTGGTCGCAGCAGAGCGACGCCCAGGAGGGGCAGAGCATCGCCCCCTGGTGGGCAGAGCGTCGCCCCCTGGTGGGCGTGCCGGGTGGATCCCGGTCGGGCGCATGCGGGAGTCTGTCTGACTGTCTCTCCCTGTTTCCAGCTTCAGAAAAATGAAAAAAAAAAAAAAGAAGCCTGTCCTTTCTGTCACGTTGAGGGGTCCAGAGCAAGGCTGGACAGAAAGGCTTCCAGAGCCAGGGAAGCCACGAGGACTTGTTAAAGCCCAGAACGTTTTTTTTTAGGGAGGCTGGTCAAGCCCCAAGTGGCCCTAATGACGGGCGCGTTTCCTTCCTGATGACGTGGAGGGGTGTATTTGGTTACGAAGGTCGTAGACACGAGTGCGCCCTGACCCCAGTTCTCGAGGGGCCGACCGTCCGCCGGGAGGGCTGACGTGAGAAGATGCGGAGAATCAAGGCTGCCCGAGACGTGGGCAGCGCATTCAGCACGGGGTGGGAGGGTTGCGTACAACGGGGTACACAGAAGGAAGGACTCGACTCCCATGAGCCTCTGCTTTGTTCTGGGTTCTACATGTGCACGCCCATTCTGTTTCACCCTCCAAACGCTCCCGTGGGGTCAGTTCCCCGTGTAACTTACCCGCGTCTGTGTGCTCTGCGGACGAGCCGCTTTTCTGAGGTGTGAGAGTCGTTGGAAGAAAGCAGTGAGCCACTTGGTTGGCTGAAGGTGGACATGAAGTTTTATCATTCATGTGAAGCTTTGGGCTCATATAAAAAATAAAAAAAAGAGCCAATATTATCCCTTGAACCTGCCCGGCAGGTTTGCATAGTTGACCGTGACGTACAGGAGCTAAAGACAGAACGAAGGAGAACCTTCCGTCACAGCTCTGCACGGCACCCCCCTCCCTCTGACCCCCCAGCCCAACACCCGACGCAACCCTCCTCCAGGCTGCGGGGACTGGCCAGCTCCCCTGTGAGGTCTGGGGACGTTCTGACCTTCCACACACACACGCCAGGGTCCCGGGCTTCGCAAGACACCTGTGCCCCACGTTTAGCATTAAAAAGGTCAGCAGACCGCTCCCTCCAATTACAGCGAGGCAACCCGCAGAAAGGGGCACCTGGCCACGGCGCGGCCTGAAATCACCGCTGAGCAAATGCAGGCCAGGAAGTTTGGACTGTGTTTACCCTTGGAGTGATCAAGGGTTCAGACCGCCTAATCTGGAGTGAGGTTCTGGTTGAAGGCGCCCCCAAAATACCCACTTCACAGATAAGGAAAACGAGGCACTTAAACAGTCAACATTTTCTTGTTGCTGTTGTTTTTATGTTTTCCCGGGCACACAGCCTGTCTGGCTGGGACACCACAGCACGCTGCTTCCCAGGGAAACTGAGGTTCCCCCCTCCACCCGTGGACGGGCGTCTCAGCTCCGCGGTTCTTACTGCCTTCCCTGCTAATTCCTGTTCTCCTTCCTGGCAACCCCCAGAAAGCGTTACTACCATGCCGGTCAGCCCTCCAAAGTGATTGAAGAATTGACGGTGGCCGCCTCCCGCCTGCCGTCTCTGAGCACGTGCGGAGCACAAGTCCTACGTTGCTGACTTGCACCTGTGTACACACGGGCCCACACCCACAATCAAGCATGTGCCGGATGGATTCACACCTCTGTGTCCACACCCCCCATCAGGCCTCGGGCCCGGCCATGCTGTCCAGGTTCCTTTACAGCGAGTATTTAGTTTGGTTCCTCCTAGAAAACATATTCAGAATTTCCTTTGTCTGCTCATTGGAGCCCTGCTTCAGTGGTCCCACTTACACCTGGAAGGTTCTCTGAGCTGCTGCTTGGAAGTGTCACCTCCTCCAGGGAGCCCTCCTCTCCTAACCTCAGGGATAATGTGTGTGCCCTGGCCTTCATCCCTGTCAGGACATTTTATTTTTATTATTATTCAGTGAGAGGAGAGGAAGGAGAGACAGACTCCTGCATGAGCCGCAACTGGGATCCACCTAGCAAACCCACTAGGGGGCGATGCTCTGCCCATCTGAGGCATGGCTCCGTTGCTCAGCAACTGAGCTTTTCTTAGTGCTTGAGGTGGAGGCCATGGAGCCATCCTCAGCATCCAGGGCCAACTCATTCCAATCAAGCCATGGCTGCAGGAGGGGAGAAGAGAGAGAGAGAGAGAGAGAGAGAGAGAGAGAGAAGGGTGGGGTTAGAGAAGCACATGGGGACTTCTTCTGTGTGCCCTGACTGGGAATCGAACCTGGGAAATCCACAACCTGGGCGACAATGCTCTACCACTGACCCAACTGGCCATGGCCCACCCTGTCAGGACTTGACCAAACTGGAAACTCCTGTTCATTTCTGAGACGTACCCTTAACTCCACCTCCTTGAACTTGCCTAGACTTCATAAACTCCTGTCACCAGTTAGAGAAATGAGGTGTCTTGTGTATTCCTTTCAGCAGGAGCCCAGGATTTGTCAAAATCAAACCATTAAAATAAGGTCATTAAAAAAAAAAAACCTCAAAAAAAAAAAAAGCCCAAAAAACTTCAGGTGTTGAAGGAAACCATTTCCGGCCACAGAGTCAAATGTCTGCTCAGGTATAAATGATCCCAGATACATACATACATATATATATATATATATATGTTTTCTTTATGCACTGGAATTGGAGGGTGTGGGGAGGGGGGGAGAAGGAGAAATCTCAGGAAACATCAAGGGTTCTGAAATCTGAAATGTATGGGAAAGACAAGTCACTTCCCCAAATCAAAGCTGAAGGTTAAATTAAACGGACCACCTGCAGAAAATGAGGACCAGAGGGAAAACACCCCGTTGGCACAAATAGAAACCACACATTTCTAAAAAGCTTCCATCAGTGGGTCGTGGAACCCGCCGTGAGGCTCGGTTCAGGTTTGGGTATTTTGGCACACACGCGCATGCGCGCGCGGCAGGACCGGTGCCAAAGCACATGCGCCCGCGCCCAGCGCCCACGTCGCAATTGGCAGACCCCTTCCCTCCCACGCCAACGCTCTGCTGAGTGGGAAGGAGGAAAAGCGCTCGTGTCAAAGCCGAGGAGAAACCGGTTGCGCTTCCATCCACAGCCGAGCTCCGCGCACACGCAAGTTTATTTTCCAGGGGCCGAGAGCAGTTTCCACACTAATGCAAACATCCGCGAGATGAAAGAGGGAAGAGGCCCGTCCACCGGCCACATCTGCTCATGGGCAACAAAAAAGTCACTTAGGACTCATCGTTTATATGACACGGCCTGTACTCCAGTTACACTTTGGGGATGGGCATCTCCCTTCCCTTCTAAGGAAGGCGGATGAAGCCGAGAGAGTTCCCGTCCTTCCCCCCCCCCCCAATTAATTATAATTGAAAATAATACTGCTGAATGTTTATTAAACACTTCCGATACACCAGACACCAGGCTAAGAACTTAATCTACGTGATCTCATTAGTCACAAAATCATTCGGGTTGGTCCTGCCATTAGAGGGATTCAAAACTTCCTGGCATCCACTTGACAACCCTATCTCCCCCCCCCCCCACAACTGTCTTATCTCTTGGGTGGTTTTTCCTGGGCTTAGAATAAAAGCCAGAGTCCTCAGCACAGTTACCCAGGGCTTAACATCGGCCAGTTCCTGATGTCAAGCTCTTTCCTGTCTCCCTGCCTTCACGCTTGCTCCGCTCTCTCTCGCCAACACTCACACACAAGCAGGACATTAATCACGACCACCTACTGAGTAATCACTACTCATCCTTCATATCTCAGAGTAAATATCACTTCTTATTTATTTATCTATTTATTTTTTCTTTCTTTTTCTAGTTGAGAGGTAGGGAGATAGATTCCCGCATGCACCCCGACGGAGATCCACCTTGGCAACGCCCGTCTGGGGCTGATGCTCTGCCCATCTGGGCCATGCTTGCAACTGAGCTATTTTTAGCACCTGAGACAGAGGCTCCATGGAGTCATCCTCAGTCCCCAGAGCCAATGCACTTGAATCAATGAGCCATGGCTGTGGAAGGAGAAGAGAGAAACAAAAGAGAAGGGGGAGGGGAAGGGGTGGAGAAGCAGATGGTCGCTTCTCCTGTGTGTGCCCTGGCCGGGAATTGAACCTGGGACATCCACATGTCAGGCTGATACTCTACCACTGAGCCAACCAGCCAGGGCCAAATATCACTTCTTGAAAGAGGTATTTTCTGACCCTCCTGTCAAAATCAGTTTTCTCTATTGTGAGCTCCCCGAATACCTTTGGAACACGTATAGATTTGTAGTTCTCCGTTCGTTGGCAAGGTTTTATCTTTTCCATCAGTTCTTTTGAGGCGAGGGACTGAGAGTCTCGTGGTCACCACCGTCGCCTCCTTACCTAGCTCTACTCGGCACACAGTGGGAGTTTAACAGCTATCCACCAAACAAAACAATATTTATAATTAAAAAATATATAATATAATAATATAATTTTCAATTACAGTTGACTTTCAATATCACGTTGGTTTTAGGCGCACAGGTTCATAGTGCTATGTTGCTGGTGGACATGGGGGTCTTCTCCTGAAGTTGTAAGGGAAGTATTTCGGGGACCCACGTATGGGAAGGTAAGGGGTAGCAGTGAGGATTATCGCAAAAGCAAAATCAAAGAACTGTCCCTCTGGGTCCTCAGTGTCTCACCTTCAGGGAAGCTACCCTGCATGTCTCTGGTAATCCCAGCAGAAAAGCCAAGGTCCAGAAACTCTGTACCATTGCTTCAGGCCGCATCAAAGCTTAGTCCAGCGGAGCTTTGTTTCTGCCTGGCCGGCATGGTCTCGATTCCTGGACAGGCTGCAGCTGGTGATGCCCTCTTGTACCGAGGCTCACGCTCGGAGCCTGCCTGGCTGCCAGGGGGGCCCGTCTGCTAAGAGGAGAGACTGTCCCAGGGTGTGGGACAACTCATGTTGCCAAGCGAGAGACAGAGAGTTTTGTTAAGATTGGAATATGATCATCTCCGGTTTGGGAAGGACCAGGGACAGTTTTTCAAACTGACCAAACAATTTCTCAGTCCTTCCACAGACTAAGGATGGGTCCACCTGCTAACCAACCCATTTTCTAGATTTTCTGAGGTCCTGCGTTTCTTATCCAATCCCATTCTTTTCCAAGGCGAGGCTCTGCCCCCTGTGGTTCCTGCTGAGTAGGAAGGGCCTTCCCCCTCTGCCATCTTGGCTTCTACGGGGCATGCTCCAACAGAGGAACTTCTCTGGATGTTTTTATTCCTATCCCAGTAATGATCCTTACTGCCCACTTTGAGCATTAGATCCTGAGGGCAGAGGACACAGAGGTCCCTTGGGGAACCCCATGAATGCTGCCACGTCCTAGTAACATACGCTTATTATCCGATTCAGCTCCCTAGTTTATTGTGCTTAATAATGTCTGACTCCCTTTGCTTCTTCCCTTTATTAATTGTCTAACTTCACTAACAGTTAGACATTTACAAAACTTACCACGTGATCCCCTGATAAGGTGAAGGGGTTAAGAGGTACAAATTGGTACGTATAAAATAGTCACAGGGATAGCATAAGGAGAATAGTCAATAATATTGTAATAAACACAGCCTTTTAAAGTATGCTCTAAAATTTTCAAAACGTATACGGCATTTGCGTCTTTGAGACATATGTATATAGACGGTAGACCCCCTAGGGGGGTAACCCAGGGGAGACCTTCCAAAACCTCCAGGAGATGCCTGACACTATTGATAGTATCATAATCTATAATGGCATGTTTGTTATTCATGCATACCCGTGATGAAAGTTTAATTTATAAATTAGATGCAGTAAGAGATTATGGAACATTGTAACATCATACTGTCATGCAAGTTATGGGGATGTGCTGTCTCTCAAAGTATCTTATTGTGCTGCATACATATATTTACTGCTTGTACAAATAAGGGTGGAGAGGCTGGGCTATGGGACAGTTCACATCCCAGGCAGAAAATAAAACAACCACAGGACAGCTCCACCTACTTGGGGTGGCACGTGATTTAACGCTAACGAATGACTTTTTTTCTGGGATTTTAATATTTTTGGACTGCGGCTGACTGAGGGTAATTGGAACAAGGACAAGCGGAACCTCAGGGAAGGCTGGACCACTGAGTATATATCTACATTTAATGTTGCAACTTCTAGAATTTAAAATTTTATACAGTCTGGTTGGCTTGACCTTTAGGATTAGCTTTTGGACAAAGCTGGGGAGGCTTTGTGGAGACCATAGGAGTGAAATCTCGATGACTCTGACACAGGAAGAGTCAAGGTGTCGTCGATGGCCCTTAGGGGACAGAGGCGGGGTGTGGAGAAGGTCGTGGACGTAGTTTAACCTTACCAAGTGGGGTAACCCCCATATATACCATCTGAAGTTGATTTATGGAGAAGTAGGGGTTTTCGCTATGTTATTTTAAAATGAAATGTAGCCAGTCACAGAACCAAATATAAAAATATGCATGTCAAGTATCGAAGAATAAGGGTGGAAGCAATAAAGTGACTAAGTAGGTCGTCTTTCAGGTTAGGGAATCTATAGACTGCATGTACACTAGTAACACTCAAAGAGAAAGAAAAGAAAAAACAGAGACATCAGTGCTTTATGAAGGGACCAAAAAAAAAAAAAAAAAGAACTAAAAACAGAAAGAGTATATTATACATAGACTGTGTCCTTAAGGAGAGAGGGGTCCCGGGCTTTTATCAGAGACTGTCCTGTGTGGTTTAGTTGCTGTTGTGCTCATCTCGTTTTCCGCAAACGTAGACCTTGAACCAGGACTTGGAAACAAGCTGTCCCCGGGAGGTGCACAGAACACCTGCTAGGGAGCAGTGCTCCAGGGAAAAGAGAGAATCCATAAAGACTAGGTCACGGCACCAGATCCCACAGTGGGCAGCCAGAGTGAGCGGGTCACGGCACCAGATCCCACAGTGGGCAGCCAGAGTGAGCGGGTCACGGCACCAGATCCCACAGTGGGCAGCCAGAGTGAGCGGGTCACGGCACCAGATCCCACAGTGGGCAGCCAGAGTGAGCGCCCACTGAAAGACAGCACAGTCCCACCTCATCCCTATCTTAACGGAGAGGTGAGGGAGCTGGGGGGCTTCATCCACCAGGGCCCAGCAGGCACGGGCTGACGGCTCCTCCCACGCTGCTGCTAACTTCCCAACACTTCTGGCCCCTGCTGAGGTCTCGGAGAGGAGGCCCCAGGCACAGCGACCGCAGACGCTGTCCGTCAGCAGTTACGGGGACCCGAGGGAATCAGGGACGCAGCTGGGGGTCACCGATGGTGTCTGCTACATTTGCCCTGTTTGCGAGTTGCTTTGATTCAAAAGTAAGCAAGCCTGAGGGACGACGACATGCTTTATTTAAAATGTCTCCGGTGTTCGCCCAAGGGAAGGAGCAGCTCTCAGGCATCGCCTACATACCAGACTCTTTGCGAAAGCAGATCTGTTTGTATTGCCTCATTTAATTCTTATTAGGACCCTGTGGGGTGTATGCGGTTATGTCTTTCTCATGAAAGGAAGGAAGGTCGTGTGCAGCACAGGAGAATCAGAAGAGGACCGTCTTACTTCAAAGATGCGGAACTGGAGGTCGTGGCGGATGGTCATCCGGAATGTCCACACTGCAGCAGCCGTGACCAGAGAGCTGGGGACATGTGGCAGGGTCTTGTCTGCAGCATGTAAGTCCCTCTGCCTGCAGTGCTTTACCCTGTACCTTTGATTTCCCACAGAGCTCATTCCGTCTTACAGTCCAGATTTATGCTGAAGACTCTCCTCCTCTGAATACACGGGGTCCTCGGGTTACGACACAGTTCCGTTCCTATGACAGTGATGTAACCCGAATTTTGGTGTAAGTTGAAACAAACCATAGCCTAAGTCACTTACATATCCTAACACAGTCGTAAAATCATCATCTAGATTAGAACATCAAAATGCAACTGAGCCACAGAAAAAAAATACTGTGTATTCTTCTGCCGCACGCAACCAAACTAGTTCACCCACGTAGTCTGTAAGTATGATGCCAACCGTGTAAGCTGAAACACTCACATCTCAATTATTTTAAGTTTTTATGAGAGTGAGTGACATAAACTCAAAACATTGTATGTTGAGACTGTTGTAACCCAAGGATCCCCTGTAATCTTGTCTGATCATGCCAACTACAAGAATACACCCTGCCCTGGCCAGTTGGCTCAGAGGTAGAGTGTTGGCCCAGTGTGTGGAAGACCAGGGTTCGATTCCTGGCCAGGACACAAGAGAAGCACCCATCTGCTTCTCCACCCCTCCCCCTCTCCTTCCTCTCTGTCTCTCTCTTCCCCTCCTGCAGCCGAGGCTCCATTGGAGCAATGTTGGCCCGGGCGCTGAGGATGGCTCCATGGCCTCCACCTCAGGTGCTAGAATGGCTCTGGTTGCAGCAGAACAATGGTCCAGATGAGCCAAGCATTGCCCCCTAGTGGGCATGCCGGGTAGATCCCGGTCGAGCATGTGGAAGTCTGTCTGACTGCCTCCCTGCCCCTTCTCACTTTGGCAAAATACAAAAAAGAAAAAAGAAAAGAAAAAAGAATACACCTTAACCCCATACGTCCCCATGGGCCTGAATCCCATTGGATGCCTGGTCTGCCTCTGTGCTAGCCCCTGAGGGGAGACTAACCTTTGGTCAAGATAAAAAGCCGGCCTGAGGAAACCAGGGTGTGAACTAACTTCCTTCTTGTTAACGTCATCCCTGTCTCTGATTTCTGTGGCTTTCCCCAGCCAGGAGATAAGGGGCATGGGACTCAGGTGACAGTTCATCCAGAAATCGGAGTGTGTGAGGGTGGAGACACTGTACCTGGCGGGGTGGTTGGAGCGTTGCTTATAAGAATGTCTCCGTTCCTACTTTCTATGTTTCCATCATCTTTGTGCCTCGATTGTGCAGCTTCTCCCATCTAAAAGTTGAGTTCATTTTCTCAGAGTCTAGATTAATTTGACTTGCCTGGACCGCTAGAATACGATAGAAGTGACGGTGTACCATTTCCAAGTCCCCAGCCTCAGGACACTTCACACGCTGCTACAATGGCAGTCTCTTGGAACACTGCCTCCACTTTGAGAACTAGCTTTGACGACTCGCTGGAGGATGAGAGAGAGACCTTGTGGAGCAGAGACCATCAGAGATGAGCCAGTTCCCAGCTCACACAGCCACTGGCCAACTGTAGCTCCAACAGGGACCCCAGCCAGGAGTAGAAGAACTGCCCAGTTGAGCTCAGCTCAAAATGCTGACCCTCAGAATCATGTGCCCCCCCCAAAAGCATTGCTTTAAACTCTGCGTTTAGGGGTTGCTTGTTATTCGGCATTAGCATACTGGATTACTAACTGGGAGCACTGGCACGGTGCTCAAAGAATATTGGTTAGAACATATGAATAGCCTTTAAAAAAAGTCCTTTATTTCCAACATAATTTTACAATATTTACTTCCACCTAAAAAATATAAACACATTATGCTGTGCAATGCGTGTCACTGTTTTTGTGGGTCTTTCAAGGCTGTCTCACATTTTTAACAGGCGTAATGTGTTCTGCCACTGGGACACGAGAGAACGTCGCTTTGGGGTGCTGGACCGCTGAGGGGTCACCCCCTTTCTCTCTCTCCATCCGTGTGGAGGTGATGACTGCTGTTACGAATCTAGATCTATCTCTGACGATGATGAGTCAGCAGAGATAAAGATAAGGGAAGGAGCAGGAAGTGGAATAGATAAGGAGAGAGAGGGACTTCAGGTGCGTTCACCCCTTTGATTTGTAACCTTGGCTTACCTGGGGGCCCGACTGAAGGAAGCTGCTTGTCGATTTCATGACTCACTCCGTTTTCTGAGACCCTTGCCCGTCCACTGTCACAGACCTTCTGTTTGGGCCGAGAGCTCAGAGGGGAATCATTGAGGGGGGGCCTGGAGGCAGCTGTGCCTCTTCTTTGTCAGGAGGCTGGGTCGACTCTGACCTGTGTGTGGGAAAGGGCTCACAATCCCTGCTCTCCTCTGGCTCTGCTCTAGCAGTTCCGACACTTATACAGTTCTCTCCCAGGTCTGGAGGGAGAGGCGGCTCCCAGACCCAGCCAAGACGTCTGGATGAGAAATGGAGCCGTCTAGTGCATCGCTCACAGGTGAGGTCCCCATGCCAAACATCTGGGTACTCGGAAGCGTCGGGGCCATTAGCCGTTGTTCACCTTTTCTTTAGAAAGACTGGCAGATGTGCAGTCATGTTTCGCTTAAACGGTAGGGATGTGTTCTGAGAGGTGCCGCTGGGTGACTTCTGCGTGGTGTGAACGTCAGGGTGCAGTTACGCAAACGCCGATGGTACCGCCTGCTACACACCTGGGCTCCATGTCACGGCCTATCGTTCCGAGGCTGCAAACTCATAGAGCGTGTTACTGAACTGGGGAACCTTAGCTAACTGTAACTTTGGGCTTCAAGCCAGCGACCTTGGGATCACGCCAGTGACCTTGAGCTTCAAGCCGGTGACCTTCGGGCTCGAGCCAGCGACCATGGGGTCATGTCTATAATTTCACGCTCAAGATAGTGACCGTGCATTGAAGCTGGCCACCTCAGGGTTTTGAACCTGGGTCCGCAACGTCCCATGGTTGACACTTTATCCACTGCACCACCACTTGGTCAGGCCAAAAATATTTTCTTTATATCTTTAACTATATAAATTTTTTCTTTTTTTTAAAGCTTTATATATATAAAGTTTATATATTTTTAAAGTTTTATATATATATTGTACACACACACTTTATATATATACACACACCTTATACACACACACACACACACACACACACACACACACTTCAGTTAGGCCTTCATGGGGTCAGGATCATCAATATCCCTGCCTTCAATGTCCACATCTTGTCCGACTGGAAGGTCTTCAGGAAAAATAACACGCATGGAGCTGACATCTATGAAAACAAGTTCTTCTTCTGAGCACCTCCTGAGGGACCCGCTTGGGTCTCTTTTGAAAAAGGTGTCATTCCTTTCAGAAATATGTGTACAGTAGTCTGTTTGGTTCCTTCCTCCCTTTTCCTTCCTTCCTTCCTTCCTTCCTTCCTTCCTTCCTTCCTTCCTTCCTTCCTTCCTCCCTCCCTCCCTTCCTCCCTCCCTTCCTCCCTCCCTCTCTCCTCTATCCCTCCCTTCTTCCTTCCTCCCTCTTTCCCTCTTTCTTCCCTCCCTCCCTCCTTCCTTCTCTCCTTCCTTCCTCCCTCCTTCCTTCCTCCCTCCCTCCCTCCCTCCCTCCCTCCCTCCCTCCTTTCTTTCTTTCTTTCTTTCTTTCTTTCTTTCTTTCTTTCTTTCTTTCTTTCTTTCTTTCTTTCTTTCTTTCTTTCATAGATTTTTTTGCAAGCAGAGAATGCTCCACGTAGCTAAAAACTTCCGGTTTGGGGAACCATGTTTTCACATTGCTACGGAGCTTGTTGAGGTCTGTAAACGCCTCTGCTAAACCCGTCCCTGTGAGTGGTTTTGGAGGCTCTTGTTTTTCTTCTCCTGCCACCTCCTTTGCTCTGTCTTTTCTTCAGCTATGCGTTGCTGTTCCCGGTCCTAGAACTTCCTTTTGGTCAGTTTCTCAGGAACCACCTCCCGGAGCTCCTCAATGTCACTGTCACCCCGTCATCCACACCCAGGTTAAAGCTGTTTCCCATCTCAACCGCAGCCTCATTGGGTTTTGCAACCTACTCACCCCTGGCCGGCCCTTTGAGTCATCAAGGAGCCTCTTGAGTATCTTCATCCAGGATGCCATTTATGCACTCGTTGGTGACATCACCCTCAAGTCCAGGCAAGGTTCTCGATGTCATCCTTCCAGAATTACATTAGTGTCTTCCTCAGTTGTAGCAACAGCCTAGGCAAAGGTGCTCCTCAGGCTGTGGGTCTTGGGTGTTGCTACGAGTCCTTGATCCATCGGTGGGATCAGAAAGGTGGTGTTTAGAAGGAGACACACAACTTATCTATCAAGCTGAAGATCACCATTCAGAGGAGGATATCCGGGAGCGTTATCAACAGTAAGCAAAAATTTGAAAGGTATGTTCTCCAGACAGTACTTGCTTATTTTGCTGGCAGAGCAACTCAGGAGGGCCTCCTGGAAGAGGAGTGGGTCCCCCAGGACTTGTTACTGCTCCCGCAGGACAGCAGCAGCGGCAGTGCGTGCTAACGGCCACGCTGGAAGGCCCTGCGGCTCCCACTGCGCCACCTCTCGAAGGGTTTCGGCCGGTAGCCTGTGGCATCGCTCCCGAGCGAGACTGCGGTTCTGATTCTGCTCGTAAGGGCTTCGGAACCCGACGCTGACTCAGCCTCCTCGCGGAGGGAAGTCCTTTCGGGGACCTGTTTTCGGAACAGGGAGGCTTCATTTACACTGGATATTTGTTCTGGCAAGTTATTTTCCTCCACAATCAGTTTTATTTCAAGTTTCCAAAAATTCTTAGGATGCCTTTCCATCAGCACTCAGGAGTCACCACTTACTTCCACATTACGTAATGAATGAACGGTCCTTGACTCGGGTAAACCACCGGGAGTGAGCAGCGGACTCGACGTTGCAGCTGGGCCTCGCCCCCTGTTTTAGTGCCACCAACAAAGCTCTTTGCTTTGGCAGCGACCGTCCCTGCGCCCAGAGGGACACCCTTTTCTGTCTGGGTCTCTCCTCCAGGCCGTCGGAAGTCTGGGTCTCCCCTCCAGGGCGTCGGAAGCCTTCCGCGTCTGAAGTAGGCCCTTCTTGAGTTTTTGTCCGTCTCACTGTCTTCAATGGAGCATTTCTTTCAGCGGCTCTGGTGACTGTGCTCTTGTGCCTTGAGATCGTCGCTACGAGGAAATAGGACACGCCCAGCTGGCGAGCAGGAGCTGCCACTGGTGGGCCACCTTGGCAGTCCTTGGCCACTCAATTCTGGTTCCAGGTCAGTCGCTGAACATGACCTCTTCCTGGCAACCTTAGCGGTGGCTTTTCTATGCTCTGGGGCCACGATGAACAAAACAAAATAAGACTGAATCAAGCACAAGAGAAAATGGTGCCATCATAGACCCTGTAAACACAGGTATACGAGGCGGCCGGCAGGGTGATACAGCACACTGTTTTATAGACAACATGTATTTTTTTTCTTTTTTTTTTGTCTTTTTTCTGAAGCTGGAAACAGGGAGAGACAGTCAGACAGACTCCCGCATGCGCCCAACCGGGATCCACCCCGCACGCCCACCAGGGGCGACGCTCTGCCCACCAGGGGGCGATGCTCTGCCCCTCCGGCGGGGGGGGGGGTCTCTCTGTCGCGACCAGAGCCACTCTAGCGCCTGGGGCAGAGGCCAAGGAGCCATCCCCAGCGCCCGGGCCATCTTTGCTCCAGTGGAGCCTTGGCTGTGGGAGGGGAAGAGAGAGACAGAGAGGAAGGAGGGGGTGGGGGTGGAGAAGCAAATGGGCGCTTCTCCTATGTGCCCTGGCCAGGAATTGAACCTGGGTCCCCCACACGCCAGGCCGACGCTCTACCGCTGAGCCAACCGGCCAGGACCAACAACCTGTATTTTTTAACCGGCAGAAAGAGCACGCTCTACAGTAATGATGGTATTGAAGACACACACACTGGTAGCTTACTGACTGTCAAGTACTCCGTGCTGTTCCATGGTTCTAGGGGCTACACTTTGACACAACTGGCAGCAAGTAGCTTTAACATGAGAGTAACATGTCTCCCTATGGCATTATGACCCCTATGATATCACAGGCAATAAGGATTTTTCGGCTCCATTAGAATCCGATGAGACTGCTGTTGCTGCATATGTGGTCGGCTGTTGGTCAAGATGTGGCTGTCAGTCAAGCTGCGGTGGTGCAGAGCATAGGTGTGGTCCCAGCCAAAGACAAGGAGAGGCTGTAGGTCAATTCCCCAGCAGTCTTGTGGAGCCCAGAGTTATGTCTCTGACCACATGAACTCCCTTCTAGAGTGTTAGACTTAAAAAGGAACTCTTATGCAATCTACTGTAACTCTTATTATATAGATTAAACAACAACAACAAAACTAAGGTCCATAGAAGGAATGTGTCTTAACTAAGAACACACAGCTCGTTGATAAATTATCTAGGATTAGACAGTAGCCATCTTGACTTCCATTATATTTACTTTCTTTTCTTTTTTTCTTTTTCTTTTTTTTTTCCATAAGAGGAGGGGAGGTAGAAAGACAGACTCTCACATGTGCCCTGACCAGGATCCACATGGCAAGACCACTAGGGGTCGATGCTCTGCCCATCAGGGGCACCGCTCCATTGCTGAGCAACTGAGCTTTACAGAGGCCATGGAACCATCCTCAGTGCCTGGGGCCAACTCGTTCCAATCGAGCCATGGATACAGGAGGGTAAGAGAGAAAGAAAGAGAGAGAGAGAGAGAAAAGTGAGAGGAGGAGGGGTGGAGAAGCAGATGGGCGCTTCTCCTGTGTGCCCTGGCTGGGAATTGAACCCAGGACATGTGCACCCCTGGCTGATGCTCCACCAGTGAGCCAACTGGCAGGGCCTGCACTTACTTTCATTTACCTACTTCTTGCCTTGTTTGGAGGCAAGAGAAAACATCCCACTTGTGCATAAATTTGAAAATAGGTGACTAACCTTCCGCTTCAAATAAGTGGGATAGAAATAACATTTGTTCGTACCGGCTTAGAGTTGAAAGTTCATCCGTACAACCCTTTTCTATGTTATTCCGGGCTTTGACACATGTTTTTAGTTTGGATCCTCGCAACCATACCCATGGCAAACAGAGCAGCGAACTGCATCCTTCACGATAGATAAAATTAAGTGACGTTCTCCCAGTCGGAAAATGACAAAACCAGCCTTGGAATCCCAGTTGTTTTCCTGCCTTGATACTTTCAGATGTTTGTGGGAGGGCCCACTGCATTCCAGAGAGGACGTTAGGACGAGGGGCACATCCAGACCTGGGTGCCTTCATTCCAGCAAAGGGGGCACCTGTCGTTGTCGGTCGGCTCTCACCGGACCGCGCTGCAACAACAAACAGCTTCACACAGCCGTGGCTCCTTTACCGCGTCAAGGTTTCGTTTTCCACCATGCGATACACCAGGGGTCCCCAACCTTTTTTTGGGGCCACAGACCGGCTTAATGTCCGAAAATATTTTCACGAACTGGCCTTTAGGGTGCGACGGATAAATGTATCACGTGACCGAGACAAGCGTCAAGAGTGAGTCTTAGACGGATGTAACAGAGGGAATCTGGTCATTTTAAAAAAATAAAACATCGTTCAGACTTAAATATAAATAAAACGGAAATAATGTAAGTTATTTATTCTTTCTCTGCGGACCGGTATCAAATGGCCCATGGACCGGTACCGGTCCATGGCCCCGGGGGTTGGGGACCACTGCTCTACACCGTGGCTCTGTTCCACGTTGTGTCTTTCTCATTCTTGCCCAAGGATCCAAACCGATTGAGAAACCAAGGTCGATGGGCCCTGAGCATGGTGCTTCATTCAGCCACTGTCACTCGTCTTAGAGCCCTGGGTGCTGGGAGAAAAGAGAAAGCAAGAATAATACATTAAAAAAAAAGGGCAAGCCAGTGATAGAAAAGGGAAGCCATTGTTGAGAGCACTGCAAAGATGATTTCATTAGTTACAACTGTAGAAACAGAAGAAGTGACTGGTTAGCATTTCAAGCCAGGAAGAAAGGGCCATTGTTGTGTATGAGTGTGAGCAGGGCCGGGCACCGGAGTCTGAATTCTTTGTTAGATCCCCCCCTGGCAAGAGTTCAGCTGGCCTCTTACTTCTTCCTGTCAGACCCCGAAATGGACTCCAGACTTTGAGCCGAAACGCTGCACACCCAACCCGAGGCTCGGACGGCTCTTAACAATGTTCTGCACTCGGACCTCGATTTTAAATCGTTCTCGCCCTTGGCTACTTTAAATCATCTCCTCACCGACACCCTGGAACACATTAGACAACTTTATTGCCACATTCCTTGCCAATTTAATTTTGTAAATCATATTCCAGTGCTTTAGATTCCCTGTGTAACTAAGCGGTTTTTTTTGTGTGTTTTTTTTTTGGTCCGAGTGAGTTGTTGAATCAGAGGGTGGATCAGGGTGTGAGAGGGATCACCACGCCCCACCCTTCCAAGGGAGCAGGAGTCGCTGTCAGCTGACTTCCCTGGCACGTGTGGTATCTCTGGACACGGCCCGCAATGATCATGACTACTGTGATAATATGACATGGGCGATTTTGTGAAATCTGAAATATTACATGCCCGATGTCAACCCAAACGAGAACAGAGGAACTAGCCAAAAAAAGAGATCTGATGAGAATATTTTATTCCCTCTAATTTAATTGTACCCTTAAATTCAGAGTAAAATACTCAATAAAAATTTCTCTTTAGTTTACTCTTTTATATCAAAATTTTTAAAATTATATTAATAAAAGCAATGGTTAATATGGTAAATACAGACTATGGAAAATGTTAAATACAGAAAAATCACAAATGAGAGGGGGAAAAAAAAGAGCTCTACCTTCCAGTGATAAATCCTGTGGCTTTTGGTGTGATTCCCTTAAAACAATCACTTTCTGTTTGTGTGTGTGTGTGTGTGTGTGTGTGTGAGCGTGCGTGTGTGCATTGCTGTGTTTGTTCTTTAGCACGGTTAGAGGTTAGAGTTTCCTTCTTGCCAGTAAGAATTCTTATTCAAGATAACTTGTTATGACTGTCATACAAATGTATCGATCAGTCCTCTATTGTAATGCATTTATGTTCAATTCAGTTTTTCCCTGTTCTAAGCAGCAATGCAATACATATTTTAGGTAAATATTTTCACTTACGCGTGATTATTTTGAGGCAAATTCTAAGGTTTGAAGAGTCTGAAGTGCACACACTTTAAGGGTCTTTGGTGACCTAGGGGCCAGTGGTCGGAAGAGTCAGGAAATGTTTCTGGACTCCGAGCCCACACCGCAGAGGATCTTCTCTTTTTGACGGCTTTCATTTGATGAGACTGAGCTTTTTCATGTTTTGGGGGGCCCTTGTATTTTTTTTTATTCTTTTCTTTTGTGCATTTTTCCATTTGTGGCCCTGTTCCTTTTATCACTCTGGTGCTAATGTTTTCATGCTTGTTCCTAAGGACTGCGAGGCTAAAGACTGGGCAACGACCTGACGGAGTCGAGAATTCTTGGGCTCATTCTATCCCCTGTCAACCCGGCAGCCCTGCCTCCCAGGCCTGTGGTGGCTAACGTTGTACCTGCTGTAAACAGGCCAATTTTGTCTCTTCGGTGACATGTTGACTCCACTAAGGTGGTTTTCGGAACCAGATGAATTTTGCCCCCTGAGGGACGTCATTGGCTCTCAGCACGTGGGGAGAAGTTGCTCCTGGCATTTCGCCAGGGGGAGGTCAGAGATGATGCTAACCCTCTTCTAATGTGGAGCATGGGCCCCACAGCACAGAATCGTCTGGTCCAAAATGTGAGTATCATCGCCAAGGTGGTTACTGATCTCTACGACTGGAGAATTCATTCTTAAAATGGAATACATTTACCAAGATGTATCTTGGTTTGAGTTACAGATATTTTTTTCCTCCCCAAAATGTTGGCTGTCACATGTTAAGGCTTGTCAATCATTATTTAGGAGATGGTCTGCTGTCTAATGGCACTTGTGTCTCTTTTATTTTCTTCTGACTCCTGGTTAGTATCCTACACACGCTCCCCCGACCCCCTTTTCAATGTGGTCTTAGTTGATGCTCTTTGCTATTTCCTTCTGTTTTCTGGTGGCTTTATTGGCGTCACAATCACTTCGTTGGCACAATCAGCTCTCTGCTCTGTAGAGCGCTTCCTCTTACCCACTTCCCTTCCGTGTTTCAGAACGCAGGGTTTGAAGTCTATTGCACCATGAAATATTCACTCTTTCATCATGCTTCTAGTCCTTGTAAAAAGCCTTCTTCAGTGGGATGCCTTTCATCTATTTTTGCAACTTAGTATTTATTTCTCTCTTTTTTTTGGTCTGAGAATTTTGTACTATCCCTACCGGTGTGTTTTATTTTATCTGGTTTGCTCATTTTTGAGTGGCTACTACTCTACCCAGTCCTGCTGTTTATCAGAAAATAGGATAGCTAGATTGACTTTGGGATTTCCTTCTTGTTTACCAGGCTTTGGTTGAATATTCTTCGCAGAAGGCAGAGTGAGAAGGTGGTTTAAGTGTTGCTGATAAGCTAGAATTTATGGAAGCTGAGTAACTTTGTCATTAAGCATATTTTTTCTTCTATATTTTATTTTTTTTTATTTTAATTTTTTATTTTTTGTATTTTTCCGAAGCTGGAAACGGGGAGGCAGTCAGACAGACTCCCACATGCTCCCGACCGGGATCCACCCAGCATGCCCGCCAGGCCTGGCATGCCCACCAGGGGGCGATGCTCTGCCCATCTGGGGCGTCACTCTGCCGCAATCAGAGTCATTCTAGCGCCTGAGGCAGAGGGCATAGAGCCATCCTCAGTGCCCGGGCAAACTTTGCTCCAGTGGAGCCTTGGCTGTGGGAGGGGAAGAGAGAGAGAGACAGAGAGGAAGGAGAGGGGGAGGGGTGGAGAAGCAGATGGGCGCTTCTCCTGTGTGCCCTGGCCGGGAATCGAACCCGGGACTCCTGCACGCCAGGCCGATGCTCTACCACTGAGCAAACTGGCCAGGGCCTTTCTTCTATATTTTAGGTAACCATGTTACAAGTTACCATCTCTGCCAAGTGGGATAATATCCTTTCCCTTTGAAACAATGTTCCTATAGTCTCAGGTGGATCATTTACTTTGAAATGACAGGAGCTTATTGCTTGCAGATTGATAGGAACCCAATTAGCAATATGTTTTTTTAGAAAATGCAGTCATGACCCTGGCCAATTGGCTCAGTGGATAGAGTATCGGCCCGATGTGCGAACATCCCAGGTTTGATCCCCAGTCAGGGCACACATGAGAAGCAACCGTCTGCTTCTCTTTCCCTCCTTCTCTCCCTTCTCTCTGTCTTCCCTTCTCTCAGCCAGTGGCTTGATAGGTTCAAGGGTTGGCATTAGGTGCTGAGGATAGCTTGGTTAGTCTGAGTTCACCATCCCCAGGTGCTAAAAATAGCTCAGTACTCAAGCAACAGCACCAGATGGGGTTACTGAGTGGATCCGGTTGGGGTACATGTCTGCCTCACTATCTCCTCTCCTCTCATCTGAAAAAAATATACATATATATGATATTTCAACTAATAAATGAAGAAAGAGTGATAAGATTTGAGTATCACCAATTTATAAACACTAATGAATTAATTTGGATTCAGGTTAGATTCACCTCTTTTGATCTAACTGTTCATTTACAGAAAATACAAGACACTAAGTAAATGACACTATGGGAAATTCCACCATGCCTCACTCTGCAAAACTGAGACCATGGGAAATTCTACAGGACAAATATCTTGGTCCTTTCAATACAAATTTTCAAGAAGAGAGCAAGAGTTAGAAGGAGAATCTTTGAACTTAAGGAGACATACCAACCAGCTATCTTGGTCTCTAGACTCGAAACAACTTTGAAAATTGTGTAAGAGATTTGAAAAAAATATGGACACTGTAAGATATTTGATATAGTAAGGGTGATAGTGGTATTATGATTAAATACCTATTTTGAGAGATAAATATTAAAATATTTATAAATGATTTATAAACAATCCATGTCTGAAATTTGTTTCCAATTATCCAGAGGCTAGAGAGAAGTGAATTAGGGGTATAGATGAAACGAGATTAGGCAAGCATTAATAATTTTTGAAGTCAGATAATAGATATATTTCATTCATCATAGTCTCTGTTTACTTTTCGGTATGTTTTAAATTTTCTGTAGTAAAAGGTTAAGAAAAACTTAGAAGCAGCTAAGTATTTACCTACCTTCAGTAGGCAAATATCCAGACCATGGATATTATTGAACACTAAAAGGAACTGAGCTAGCAAGCCATGAAAAGACATGGAGGAACTTCAAATGCGTATCACTAAGTGTGAATAACCCATCTGAAAAGGCTACATGCTGTACGATTCCGACTATATAACACTCTAGAAAAGGCATAACTATGGAGTCAGGGAAAAGATCATCGCTTGCCAGAGATTTGCGGGGAGAGAGGAAGAGATGCATAGCTGGAGGACAGAGAATGTTCAGGGCTTTGTATGATACTTAATGGTGGGTACATGTATTATACATCTGTCTGAACCCATAGCATGAAGGACAACACCAAGAATGAACTCTAAGGCAAACTGCAGACTTTGAGAGATAATAATACGTTAATGTGGGTTCATCAATCACAACACAGGCACCACCCAGGTGGGGAATGTTCATAATGGAGGCACTGTGCCTGTGTGGGGACAGGGGTGTCTGGGAAATCTGCACATGCCATCCTCTCAATTTTTCTGCGGACTTAAAACTACTTTGAAAAAATAAATAAGGTCTTCAGATACACTCATTGAAAAAAAGCATCATTATTAATCATTAGAGAAATACAAATAAAAACCATCATGAGATACTGCCACACTCTGTTAGAAGGGCAAATAATAATGAATAATAATAATAATAGTAATAGTAAAAGACACCACCAGATTGTGGAGCAACTGGAATGCTCATATGTCACTGAAGGATTACACCAGTGATACAGTTACTTTGGAAAAACAATTTGCTGTTTCTATAAAGTTAGACATGTACTTCCCACATGATGACTAATCCCATGCCTGGGCATTGGCCCAAAACAAATAAAAACATGCTCACACAAAAAAAACCTGTATGCAAATGTTTATAGCGACTTTATTCAAAATTACCAAAAACTGGAAACAACCCAAATATCCTTCAACTAATGAATGAATAACCCAAAGATAGTGCTCCCATACAATAACAACTATTCATCAACAAAATAAGAGAGTAGAATATTGATCCACACAACAGGTTGGAGAAATCTCAAAAGCGTTGACCTGGACAAAAGAAGCCCAACTCAACTATGAGGCCAGTGGTGGTGGGGGGTGTTGATTATAGAGTTGTGAGGAACTCTTAGGGGGTGACGGTACTGTTCTGTATCTTGATCTGCAGTTACAAAATGGTATGATGTGTTAAAACTCACAGAACTGTCCCATTTTAAGAGAGTGAATTTGATCTATGTATGGATAAATTATACCGGGATTATTATTATTATTATTTTTGTATGACAGAGACAGAGACAGAGAGAGGGACAGACAGGGACAGACAGGAAGGGAGAGAGATGAGAAGTATCAATTCTTCGTTGCAGCACCTTAGTTATTCATTGATTGCTTTCTCATATATGTTTTGACCCGAGGGCTACAGCAGAGCAAGTGACCCCTTGCTCAAGCCAGTGACTTTGGGCTCTAGCCAGTGACCCCATGCTAAAACTGGTGAGCCCGCACTCAAGCCGGCAACCTTGGGGTTTCAAACCTGGGTCCTCTGCATTCCAGTCCCACATTCTATCCACTGTGCCAATGCCCCATCAGGCAGGGATTTTATTTTTTTAAGTTAAAAATGTAAATAACTGGGAGAGATAACAGCAAGCTAAAAGCCCAATGACCTTGAGATGAGACCCACCAGCCGAGGACTGCCAGGGGTTGTGCTGGTGTTACGACCCTTCAGGGGTTGTGCTGGTGTTGCGACCCTTCCTGATTCGGAAGAATAAATGTTAAGGACTGTGGAATGCTTGGAGGCTCGTGAAGGAAAAGAAAGGTTGGGGGGGGGGAGGGCTGAAGGGGAGACTGGCCAGAGGCCAGCTGGTGAAGCTTCCTCTAGTGACAAAGGCCAGCCCTGTTCCAGCTCATCAGGGCACGTTTGCAGCAAATCGTTCATTTGCTAATAATGACTCGTGGAGTTCAGCTTATCAGGAGCTCCGGTGCCCCTCCCCCTAGGTCCACATTCCTCCGTGCTCAATTCTTTCCCTTGATTTGTCAGAAAAAATATTCTGAAGTTAAAATGACACATATAGGTATATAGGGAGCCCTGTAGCTAAGTCCTGCTTAAGTGCAAAGCCCAGGGCACACTTGTCCTGAGATTTCTTCCTCTGGTTCCTGCACACTTGGTGGGAGGTGGTGGTGGGGGGGGGATGGGGTGGGGGGGGAATGTGACACGTAGACTCTGCAGGTCTGACTCCTGGCGCTGGTGGTGGTGGGGGGTTGGGGGGGGATGTGACACGTAGACTCTGCATGTCTGACTCCTGGCGCTGGTGGTGGTGGGGGTGTGGGGGGGGGAATGTGACACGTAGACTCTGCATGTCTGACTCCTGGCGCTGGTGGTGGTGGGGGGTTGGGGGGGGATGTGACACGTAGACTCTGCAGGTCTGACTCCCGGTGCTGGATGCGGGCCACGTCCTTGATGGGCAATGTCTCTTCACGTCGAGTTGGCACGGCTGTTTCACCACCTGTCAAACGGAAATGTTGTTTTGAGCAACAAAGCACATTCTGTATTTGTGAGTGATTTGTATACTGCAAAAAAAAAAAAAAAAAGTTATTTATGTGAAAGAAGCAAAGAGACCCGGGGCGGGGGCGAATCCTCTCAGACGTGACCCTATTCTCCTCACCCACCCTCCCTGGGACGGTTAGAGCATTTGTTCTGTCATTTCTACGTCTGTGATATGATACCGCGCCTCTTCTGAAGGACCCGGGTCCCCACTAATGCAGCCCTGACAATGGCTTCGATGAAAGCGATAAGCGGAGAGGCCAGAGGGTCTCCGGAAAGAAAGAAAGCTTGTAGCTTTTCAAGTTCAATGAGGCTTGGGAGGGTTGGAAGGCTCGCGGCAGAAAGGCCTGTTCAAATGAGCGCCCAGGATTCAAAGCCCGTGCTGTTCCCAGAAGCCTAGCGCCCTTTCAGCCACCCTGGGAACGTGCGTGTGTGTGCGTGTGTGTGCGTGTGTGTGTGTGTGTGTGTGTCCCCGAGTCTCGCACACCCTTCCCCATCACCATTCCACTCCCGGGCCTGGATTCTCAAAGCGGGGTTGGCCCCAATGGAATCACCTGGAAGAGCTGGCTGGCGAAGGTCAGCCCTCAACCCCTACGCAGCAGGTGCAGCTGGCGGCTCCCTTCCCAGCCCGGGGGACTTGATGTATGCCAACGCTGGGGCCACTGGACCTGGGACAATAAAGCGTCTTAATCCCCCATGCAAGGGACCGGGAGCCCTCCTCCACGCCCCTCCCCCTTACTAACGCTGCCGCAGAATGGGGTCTTCCTGCGCTGGGCTGCCCGGACTTTCTTCCAAGTGCACACTCCGGGAGAGTGCCCTCCCGTGGGGACGCGCAGGCGCCGGGAGGGGTTTCTACAAGGAGCTCTGGCCCAGCGGCTGCGGAGGGAACTCCAGGGGTGCCTTCTCTGGGGAGGCCAGAAGCCACCCTTGGGGAGGGGGCATGTCGAGGTCTGATTAGGCTATGCCGGCACTGGCCTCAAAGCAACACAGCATTTCTTCAACCTAAACACACATACACACACACACACACACACACACACACAGGTCCTGCACACACACACACACACGCATGCACACACACACACATTGGCCCTGCACACACACACACATGCACACACACAGACATTGGTCCCGCACATACACACACACACACACACACACACACTGGTCCTGCACACACACACACACACAAGTCCTGCACACATACACACACATTGGTCCTGCACACAGACACACACACACGTCCTGCACACACACACATTGGTCCTGCACACACACACAGACATTGGTCCTGCACACACACACACACACACAAGTCCTGCACACACATACACACATTGGTCCTGCACACACACACACACAGGTCCTGCACACACACACACACACACACACAGACATTGGTCCTGCACACACACACACACACACACACGCACACACACACACACACACAGGTCCTGCACCCCTATGGCTACCCCTCCCTGAAAATCTACAGCGGAGGAAGGTGGCTTCCGTCTGTCTGAAAGGTTTGGATGAGCTGGTCCTTCTCCCACCAGGAGGACTAAGGTTTCTGTCTCTAAACAAGGAGATGGAAACCCTCTCTTCTCCTCACTCTAAACCAGGGTCCCCAAACTTTTTACACAGGGGCCAGTTCACTGTCCCTCAGACCATTGGAGGGCTGGACTATTAAAAAAACTATGAACAAATCCCTATGCACACTGCACATATCTTATTTTAAAGTAAAACACAAACAAAACGGGAACAAATACAATATTTAAAATAAAGAACAAGTAAATTTAAATCAACAAACTGACCAGTATTTCAATGGGAACAATGGGCGTGCTTTTGGCTAATGTGCTCCTCTCACTGACCACCAATGAAAGAGGTGCCCCTTCCAGAAGTGCGGCAGGGGCCGGATAAATGGCCTCAGGGGGCCACGTGCGGCCCGTGGGCCATAGTTTGGGGACCCCTGCTCTAAACGGTGTGGATCAGCGTCTTGCTAGGCGCCGGGGGTGCGGAGATGGAAACTGGGGGTCCCGGCATCCCGAACGCAGGTCTGCCCCTTCCCAGCTCTAGTCCCACAGAGCAACTGAGCCTCCAAAGTGCACACACGTCACCCGCATGAGAGAAGTGCAATGTGGCGCGCATGCAAATCAGGGAAGTTCACGAGCACAGCCTCACATGGTTCCGGTTCGGCCCATACTTCCAGGTGTTCGCCTGCCTCCTTCCAGACCCGTGAAAGACCTGTTCTCCCGCTAAACTCCTGCAGTCGGTTTTCTGGCTTCCGGTGAATGAATACTGCTGTTCCCAGAATTTGCCTGGATTTCACGGCCCCCTTTCTGGCCACACAGCTCCCTTTAAAACGGGAGGGAGTGGCCCTGGGTCTACACCGAGTCTCCTTCGGGGTCTGGGATTCCGGGACGCAGACACCGCGCGAGGGCCTTGTGTCACCCAGCCGTGTGCGTCTCCGGTATCCTAGGCCATTTCTGCTCTACCCCGGGGATGGAAGCAGAGCTGGGCTGCTGGGCCTATGGAGGCGCAAGGCTGAGCCTTCTTCCCTCTGCGTTCTGCACTCCAGGAGGGCTTGCTTCTTAGACAGGACCGCTCTAATCTGACCCTGGTTCCAGGACGCTCCGGCTGGCTGGGGCCTGGAACAGACTGGGTCTGGGACCTGGTGACCCGCTTCTGGACATCTTGGCTGTGCGGTAGCTTGAGCCCCAGTCCGTGCAGTGGCCCCTGGTGGGGCTTGTGGACCGGCACAGGAGTTATTTCTTCACCGAAAGCTGCAAAGGTGCCCAAGGCCACAGGTGCTTGCCCTTCTGCTGTTGGGGAGAGTCTGGTTTTTATTTTTTTAATTTTTATTATTATTATTTTTTTGTATTTTTCTGAAGCTGGAAACGGGGAGAGACAGTCAGACTCCCGCATGCGCCCGACCGGGATCCACCCGGCACGCCCACCAGGGGCAAAGCTCTGCCCACCAGGGGGCGATGCTCTGCTCTGACCAGAGCCACTCTAGCGCCTGGGGCAGAGGCCAAGGAGCCATCCCCAGCGCCCGGGCCATCTTTGCTCCAATGGAGCCTCAGCTGCGGGAGGGGAAGAGAGAGACAGAGAGGAAGGAGGGGGAGAGGTGGAGAAGCAGATGGGCGCTTCTCCTGTGTGCCCTGGCCGGGAATCGAACCCGGGACTTCTGCACGCCAGGCTGACGCTCTACCACTGAGCCAACCGGCCAGGGCCTGGGGAGAGTCTGTTTTATCACTTCCCGATATTTTCAGATTCAAATTATCATGCAAGTTGGAGATAGGAAATCACCACTAGGTCATTTTCCTGTCCCCTTGGGGCTGAAGTGGGATCAATGCACGTTCTCCAGGTCTTTGTTCTCCCCGTGGTAAATAATGTAAGAAACGGGGCTTTTATTCTTGAGAGAGTATTACATAGCTTAATAGGTTTTCACAGCTAAGAAGGTCTTTCATCTTGGGCCCAAAGTTTCCTTTCTTTCAGTTCATTTCATTACTTCATTCTTTGGATCTCTCTGTACTGTGGCCTCTCCCTTTTGGGGTTTAAACCCTGAAGATGCAGTTCTTAGAACTGGTTCTCCGAGCGAGACACACGAGCCCAGCCTTCCCGGAACGGGAAAGGAGTCCGCCCGGACCAAGGCTCCCCTTCCATACAACTGGGTGGAATCGCAGAAGTGAACTCAGGGGTGACGTGAAACCAGAAAACCAGACCCCTGCGGTGCGGTGGGTAAGAAGTCACCCTGCAGTTTTTCTCTAGATATTTCATGATTCGAATAATATAAATTTTTCTGTTCCATTCCAAAGAGTCTTGCACACTGAGAAACACCTCTTTTTCTTTTTCCTCGTCGTGTGTCCTAGCCACAGTCTTTGACCCCAGTACCGCCTGCTCCTACTCAGGGGGTGGGGGTGGGGGGGTGGGGGGAGGGCGGTGTGAGGGGATCGGAAGCACCTGTGGGTGGTGCTTCCCACAGCTGTCCGGGGGAGTTTTCTCACCGGGGCCTCTGCACACCACGCCCTTTCAGCCCGTGCTCAGGAACCAGGGAGAAGTCA
Organism: Saccopteryx leptura; assembly: GCF_036850995.1. Lineage (NCBI taxonomy): Eukaryota > Metazoa > Chordata > Mammalia > Chiroptera > Emballonuridae > Saccopteryx > Saccopteryx leptura. The sequence continues at coordinate 363,353,856 of NC_089504.1, read as the reverse complement.
TGTCACTTCTCAAAGATGTCCGCGGAGCTCCGGCCTGTCCGGAGACTGCCGACCCCGGGGGCGGCTCCGTGCTCCTGCTCCGTGCTCCCGCTGACATTCACCACAAAAGCTGGGAGACCAGGTGCAGATTTGGCCGGAACTGGGTTTTGGACCCTCCTGCCAGTCACTTTCTCACATCGTGCCAACCTTCCTTTCAGCCTTTGGGGTCTCAGAGACGACCCCCACCCCCACAGCTCTCCCGTGGCTCCTAAGCACTTCAACTTCTCTCTAGATTCGATGCCTTTCTTGGCACTCAACTTCTAAGAGTTGGAAGGGCTTCTGGTAAATGAATTGCACATCAAGTTTGCCTTCAGGGACAAAGCGCTGGCGGCCCTGCCTCCCCCCTGCTTGCCCCAAATCGTCTGCACAGGGTAGGTGCTCACTCCATACATGCTAATTAGAAGGGGCACCCCCCTTCTAGACAAAGGATGGCAACATGAGTCATTCCTTCTCTCAATTCCTTCCTTCCTCCTTTCCTTCCCTTTCTCCCTCCTTCCTTCCTTTCATTCTTCATTCCTTTCTTTATTGGAAACACTGTTGAGCGCCTTACCATGGCAACCATATTTATATCTCCCAGAGAAACAGAAGAAAATAAGACAAACAAGACACTTCTGTGAAAATTGTATTCTGTTGGAGAAATACAATAGCCAAGGCAACACAGAAATAAATACCCTCGGAGGGCGACACGTGCTGCGAAGAAAACCAGCAGTGTCGTCGGGCAGGGTGATGGGGACAGCAGCAGGTGGAAGGCCGGGCCGCAGGGAGAAAGAGCTTCCTTAGAACTGGTAGCAAGGCGAAGCCTCTCCGAGGTGACTTTGAACTGAGAGGGTTGAACAGGAAGGATGCGCCCGTGGGCAGCCCTGGGGACAGAGCGTGCCAGGCAGCGGGGAGGGGAAGTGCAGAAGTTCTTGGGGTGGGGGGGGACCTCGTTGGGAAGTGGATGGAACGCCAGCACGCCTGGAGACAGATTGGTTGGGGCCACCTGCATCCAGGCCAAGCCCTGTAGGCCACAGCAGGAAGTCCGGACCCCGATCAATAAGCTAACCAATCCTTCACCTTCGTCATTATGAGTCTGTCGTGTCATTAACGTAGGCGGGTAGCTAGAGATTGATGGGGAAAGAGAGCCAGACATTACATTTTTATAAAACTATGAAAGCCAGCTTCACGAAGAAGCTCCAGTTTCCCATTTAGACTAATTTGTTAGAAGGCTCAAGTATTCGTCGTCCCATTTACACATTCCAGAAACCCACTTTCCAGGTGTTTTCACCTCCCTGGGGTGAAACCAGGGTGCATCCAGACTATGGGAGTGGGTGCGTCTGTGCTTCCACTTTAAGACGTGTGCAGTGGAAGCCAGAATGGGCCGTAGAGGGTTGTCAGTCTAGCCTCGAAGAAGGAGCTGATTGGTCAGTGAGAGAAACCAACACAAGCCCACAAGATTTTAAAGAATCTGATTGGTTAGTTTAAGGAAAGCTCGATCTCCTGGGCCCAAATATATACACATGGGCTTAGCAAAGCTCTCTTTCTTCTCCTGGTTAGAAACGGGCTTGCTCTGCTCATCCGTTAGTGGGGTCTCCAGGCAGCAGCCAGGCTGCTGGCAGCCAGACGATCTCCCAAGCACAGGCTTTGAGCAGAGCTTGGACTGGGCTGGGCTTTGTTAAGGGCTAACCCATGTGGCAAAATATCTAGATTTTGTCCTTTATGCTGGGCTTACTAGACAAGACTGGACTTTTTCCTTGGTGGGACAGACAGAAATGAGACTTTGAATACCTGCAAACAACCTTCTAGTTTCACATCGAACAAATCTTACTGCAAAAGCATAAGCTCTTCCGAGTACCTTTCATACCACCCTGTACACAAATCCCACTTCAACCAGCATCAGAATCAATAGCAATGCCACCCCTTTGGGTTTGCTATTAATTATTATAGCCGTGGAACAAATTACCCCAAACTTACTGCCTCAAAATAAGAATAATCATAGACGGCTTCGTTGTTTCTGTGGGTCGGGAATTTGAGATGACGTCTCCAACTCCACCCACTGGCAGGTTTGATGGGGGTGCAGGAAGATCTCCCCGAGTGGCCCACACTTGCGACCGGCAAGTTGCTGCTGCTGCTCTCTGTCATTAGAGGCTTCAATCCCTCTTCACGTGAGTTTCTCCGAAGGGCTGCTTGAGTGTCCTCATGACACAGTGGCTGGTTTCCTCCGGGAGTGACCCCAGAGAACAGGCAAGACTGGGATGTCTCAGAAGTCACACATCATTACTTCTGCAATGTCTTGTCAGTTACACAGGCCCGCCTTTGGCTCTCAAGAGACATGGGGTCCTAGGAGGTGAAGGTCATGAAGCACAGCCACAGGTGTATTTGCTTATCTGTTCAAACAGGGCCATTTCTGAGGTCTTTCCTAAGCCTGATGTTGGATGGCGATAACGATAACGCACATGGATACTCATGTTCTCACAGGGATTTAAGTTTTAATTATGTCATTATTCTGCTACGGAGGAAGGGTATAAGGAGATGTGTGAGAGGAGTAGGATGGATTTCACAGCCCCCCCCCTTAAAGCAAACCACGAAAGATACTACTAGGCTTACACTCAAGTTGACACAATCCTGACTGACGGAAGAAAAAATAAAGCCCTAGACCTTTATGTATAACTATTTATGACTCCCGTAGGTTTGACGGACTTCAGCTTGCTTGCTGAATATTCTGACACACTAGTGTTGTCTTCTCTGTTGCTCCTGGGACTTCTCCAAGCCACACGCATACCAGTGTTATCAGCGGGGACATGTTATAGAGGGTGCAGCCTGACAGTGTGGCATTGTCCTGTGGGATTTATGACCAGGTTCCAACAAATGACCTTTTCTCTCATTTGTTTTTGCCCTGGAGCGGTCAATCCGCCTCAGCGCAGGCTCGGGGGCCATGTTTGGGCACACCTGCTTTCTGATCGCTTTTCTGTACCCTCTCCAACATTTTCGGGCACTTCTTCCCACTCTTGATTGGCACTATCTTGGCAGTGTCCCGCAGATGGAATGTTGTTTTAGCGAAGCCCCGGCGGGGGTTGGCAGTGGAAATTCTTGCGAGGAGCAGCTGTGATTTGTGGCAGAAAATGTCTCATAGTTGACTTTACCCCAGCACAACTCCTTATGCAACCCGGCCTGGAACAGAATAACATTGTAGCAATCTGGGGGAACCGGGAAGAGGGGATTGGGTGTCAGGCAGAGTTAAGGGGAAAAAAGTCTCTCAAAGTTGCAATAACATTTCTCAGGAAATACATCCTTGAATCACTCAGGAAACCTGGGTTCAAGTCCTGCTGTCTGACTATGTCTGAGACGGGTCAGTATCTCTATGCTTCTGTTTCCTCGCTTGTTCAACAGAAACGAACATCTCTTTTGCCTCCCTTGGTTCCTGTGAGGATCCGGTGATAGTCATCGCTATTAGAAAGTACTTTCGAATGCATTAACGGTGTGGAGGGGATGGGCAGAGTGTAGATTTGGGACCTTCCCAGCCCCCAGCCCCAGTTCCCTCTGGCCTCATCCCTCTCCGCTTTGAAGGTGTAGAGGAGTTAGAGGAAAGAGAAACCAGTGAAAACTCACTTTTTAGAAACACTTCGGTGAATAATGATCATCTATCTTTTCGGGACCTCTGAAAAAAAAAATTTTTTTTTTTTTTTTAATTCCTAAAATGAGTTGTGGTCCCTGTTTGTTCCAGGACTGGGGTTAGCCATTGAGGTGGTGACTAGAAGTGCCAGTGTTATAAAAGTCATACAAGCAGCTTCCTGGGGTGAAATGATTTCAATCTGGAGTTTAAAAGCACCTGGACATGTCCTGAAAAGATCTCAGCAGATCCCAGGAGAGGTGTGCACAGCACACTTAGAGGTGCTCTCAGGGGACTTCAGGATGGCTCTAGAATGTTCTCCTTTCCTGTTTTCAGCCTGCTAATTGAGTGAAATGGGGTTCAGGATAGAAAAAAATCTTCCATTTGGCAATTATACTAAGTCATGGATAGAATAGTGTTTGGGAATGTGACTGATGTAATAAAATGTAAAAATGTTTGGCAAAAAAAAAAAAAAAAGTTTTTAACTTGTAACTATTAATTCATCTAAATGATAACATTAGCTAAATCCTTACATATTCAGTAAATAAAGAAATGATGTGTGAGATTTCATTAAATAGGAGCAGCTCTCAAGTTTATCTGAATGCATCAGTCTGTGGATGTTTCCTATCCGGGGTGGGTACTTCTTACACCTGAGCCATGGAACCAGACCCCACCAGATTCCTGCAGGAGCCCCAGGTCAGCTGTGAGCAGTCACCATCCCTTCCAAGGAGAGGAAATGGTGTCTAGCATTTGGATGAACTGAAAATGAAGAGTCAGACTGTGAATCAGCAGCCCATAAAAAAAGCAGGTTTGTTGCACTGAATTTTAAATACGATTAAAAGAAATCTTAAACATTGTGGCTGGAAAAATTAAAAGAGAGAGAAAATCTATTTTGCATCCATTGCAGTGAGTGAAAACAACCCCAATAGGGTGGCTCGAGAAATGAACACGGTTTTGGCTGGATGTGGGCAGAGCTGGAGAGTGAGGGTCAGCAGACTCCGGAGTTGTTAACTGGACGTATTAACAAGGCCTGGACCAGGGGGCCCCAAACTTTTTACTCAGGGGGCCAGTTCACTGTCCCTCAGACCGTTGGAGGGCCGGACTATAAAAAAAAGCTATGAACAAATCCCTATGCACACTGCACATATCTTATTTTAAAGTAAAAAAACAAAACAGGAACAAATACAATATTTAAAATAAAGACCAAGTAAATTTAAATCAACAAACTGACCAGTATTTCAATGGGAACTATGCTCCTCTCACTGACCACCAATGAAAGAGGTGCCCCTTCCGGAAGTGCGGCGGGGGCCGGATAAATGGCCTCAGGGGGCCGCATGCCGCCCGCGGGCCGTAGTTTGGGGACCCCTGGCCTGGACAGTTTACCTGGAACCCATCCAGATCGATTAAGTTAGCACTGCAAGCCTAAAGCCTCAGCATTTATTTTATTTATTTATTTTTATTTTTAAGTTCCCCGGGTCAGGCAGTCAAAATTGAAAATCTCCAAACGGAGTCTGACCTGTGGTGGCGCGGTGGACAGAGCAGCGACCTGGAACGCTGAGGTCGCCGGTTCGAAACCCTGCGCTCGCCCGGTCAGGGCACACACACACACACAAGCAAGCAAACAGTGAACCCCTGGAGTGAAGCAACTGTGAGCCGATGCTTCTCACCAACTCCCCCCTTCTATAAAATCAATCAGTAAAATACTTAAACAACGGAAAAAGAAAATCTCCAAACTTCAATGGATGTTCAGCCGGTGTCCGTCCCATGTTTCGCTGCCTCGATCCAGCCCTTGCTGGAGTTGCTCCTCTGCCCCCTGCTGGCGGAGCGCAGCCCGGGTCTCGGGGTGGCGCGGGCGCTGTGGACAGCCGCGAGGGGTGTGACCTGTGCTGCCGCGCCCGGCCCTCCGCTCAGAGGGGCCTCACACGGGGCTCTCGATCCGGTCGCTCATCTGGCGATTCCCAACGATCCTGCCTTTGAACCCCTGTTCTGTAAATCAAGTTCTGGGGGACGACGAAGCCTGCGCAGGAGCAGGGGACCCGCAACCGACATGCTGTCCCCTTGACACACAGCGTTGGCCAGGCTGCGGGGCGCACAGACTCCCGGGCACCCCAGGCTCGCGCAGGCCTCAGTGAGCCTCACCCGGAGCGCAGGTCCAACCGAATCATCTAGAACTCGTTTATCCCCCACCCCTTGAACGCAGAACTCGTTTCCCACGCGGAAGGAAGCCCAGGGCGTCGTAAGTAACACGAGGGACTAAAGCAACCTGACTGTATCTTTTCTTAGGTCACTTCCCTGTGGTCGCCACCTGTTCGCACTGAACCCCGTGGCGCAGAGGAAGGAAACAATTCCATTCCTCCGTCCTCTCTTTTTCACCATTGAGCCCAACAGAGAGAGAGACCTGGGACAATGGACAGGGAGCGGGAGGTGGAATGAAAACCGTCGGGTCACTTCTGTGACTGTCCACTCTGCCGACAGGAACGCGGGCCCCTCGCAGGGGTGAGCCACAGAACACGGCGTGCGCGCCACTCCGGGGATTCTGCCAGCACGCGAATGCCTTTGTGTTTGCGCTAAAGCGGGCATCGCGCAATAGAAAGATGAATGGCGCAAGGTCTGTTCATTTAAAATTTCAATTTTAATTTTTTTTTTCTTAGCCCATGAAGTAGCAAAGAATGCCATGACAAGTAGAGAGAGAGAGAGAGAGAGAGAGAGAGAGAGAGAGAGAGAGAAACCAGGAAAAGGCAAGGCACTTTTTTCTTGCTTCTTTCAACAAAGGGCTCCAAATTTTCATTTCTGACCAGGCTCTGAAAATTGTGTAGCTGGCCCTGGTAGGGATTGTAGATAGTCAACCATAAACATCAATGCCCCCTCCACTTACTCCCCCCTCCCCCAAGCAAGCTCCGAGGAGCCTGACCGGGGAGCCACAGGCCCAGAGGCCCCCCAACAGCTGAGGACCGCTCCTGGTTGGAGCTGTGACCCAGCGGAAGATGCTGGGACTCCGTCCGCCCGCTCCACCGCCAGCACCCTGCCTGACTGTTTCCAGACAGTCCCGGCTGCAGTCAGAGCCTGATAATGAGCAGGTCTCTTCTGAGGATGAGCGGTAAGTATGGCAGGAAGGGTAGTCATTAGCAGCTCTCTGGTGGATACGCGAAGGCCAGCAAAAATGTCTGCAGACGAGTAATTTGACTGGGCGTGTTTTGACAATAAACTCAAACCAGACAGAAGTCGGGTGGAGAGGTGGAGAGGGGGGGGAGGGAGAACGTTGGAAGGAGAAGCCGTGAACTTTCCATCAGAAAGTAACTCGTTTCCTTCATGCTCGCTGCCCCCAGAGATGAGCTGCAGAGAGCAAACACCCTGAGGAGGCAGTGTAGGCTAACGGGGAGCGCCCGGGGAGGGTGGTGGAGGAGGGGAAGGTCAGACCCCAGGGATCTGGGCCCCGCTCTGCTGCAGACCAGCTGGGTGGCCCTGGACAGTTCTGTCAGCCTTGCTGAGCCCCTAATAGCACCCTTCTGAGATTTCCATAACCTTCAACGTCCCCGTAAGCTTAGGAGGGAGTCACTGGAAGAGAGACCGGAGCGCATGGGTCACCCTGGCCACCCTCCTGACTTCCTCCCCTCAGATTGGAGGGTGGCCAGGGTGACAGCCCTCAGTTTGGGCGTAGATGGGTGAATGTGCCAATAGACCAGGCGGACGGAGGATGTGAGCTGTCCCCCAGGGCCCCGGAAGGGGTGGGCCAGGTGTGCGGGGCACCTCTCTCAGACACCTGCTGGGATTCCGCAAGCCTGAGGCTCCTTTCATCAGAACTAGCTCTGGCCGCCCGAACTGATTCTCTTCCTTCAGAGACCCACAGATTAGCTAGTGTTGTAAGACCTGTCGCTGCTCAGGCAAAAGAAGCACAGCGTCCAGGAGACCGGAGAATGTAAACCGGTATTGGCCGTCGCAGTCACTGATAGATGCGCTCAGGTCAGCTGCCCCCGACTCCTTACGGTTAAGGGTGTGGTTCCCGGGGGTGTCCGTGCCTTCCGTCTCTGCAGAGGACTGGTTTTCCTGTGGAGCCGGGGGCATCGCTTTGTCCTGTGTCCCTTACTTATTTCCGTGGCTTATCATTTTCGGAGTGGAGCTTTGAACTTCATGCACAAGAACTTACCAAAGAGCACAATACACAAAGAATCTGCTCTGCTCCAGGACAAACGGTCTTGATCATGAAGCAGTGTTTTTCGATTTTTTTTTCTTTGCATTATTTCTCCTTGAAAGAGAAAAGATTGAAGTTCTCCCTGGCGAAAGAAATTACACAATAGAGAATACAGTTTCTTTTTCAGGCAGAGATGAGGTTCGGAGGACCACAAACCTTCGCACTAGGATTTTTTCCGGGCTTCTCAGAATCCGATTTCCCCCCTCTTGGGGACAGCGGAGACCCCACGGAGAAACCGGACCGTAAACGACCCCCCCCCCCCACAGCGGCAGCTAGCTGGGAGAGGTATGCGGGGAGGCGGAAGAACAACGTGAGTTTGAAGTAACAACCTTTGCGACCAGACAGACTCCCTGTGCTTGACTGAAGTGAGTCTAGTCCTCAGCTCCCTCGCTCATGAGACGGTCCTCAGCTGGCTTCTTCCTCGCCGTGTTGCGTGAGGGTGAAACTAGATAGGCGTTAGACGGCATTCAGTAAAATGCCTGGCAGGAAGTAAGCTCTGACTAGATACATGGTAATTTGGAATCAAAATCGATGTTAGCTATCTATCGCAACATTACAAATCGCCAGCCTTTGCAGTTTAAACAGCAAACACGTATTCCCCCAGGTAGTTTCGAAGGTAAAGAATCTTGGGGCAGCCTGCCTTGGGGTGTCATGAAGTTGCAGTCGGATGTAACTGTCTCAGAGAGACATTTTTTTTTTTTTTTAGCACTGTTATTCTATACTTTAAGCCAGTGGTCCCCAACTCCCGGGCCGCGGACCAGTACCAGTTCTTGGGCCATTTTGTACCAGTCCACAGAGAAAGAATAAATAACTTACATCATTTCCGTTTTATTTATACTTAAGTCTGAACGATGTTTTATTTTTAAAAAATGACCAGATTCCCTCTGTGACATCCATCTAAGACTCACTCTTTACATTTGTCTCGTAAGTTCGACAATTATATTTAAAAATACCACAGTTTTTACACCGGTCGCATCATTTTATTTTGTGCATTTATCCGTCTCACCCTAAAAGCCAGTCCGTGAAAATATTTTCTGACATTAAACCGGTCCGTGGCCCAAAAAAGGTTGGGTATCACTGCTTTAAGTGACATAGCAAACAGCACATCCAAACTCAACGTAACTTCCATAAAAGACATGGTCGGGGACGTTATTTGTTGTGTCGCATAAGGTTCTAGGCTGTTTTCGAGGACTCGCTGAAGAAAAGTATAAGAAATACCTGTGATGGCCGGAGGGGTTGATTGACTTGTCCCTGGAGGATGCTCTACAGCACGCGGGCATCGGATTTCACTTTGCACCTCGCAGAAAGGAAACGGAGAGAGGTTGTGCAATGTGTACGTCCACTCGCCTCACATCTGGCTCTCCCGGGGTCCCCGTTCCTTTGCTTTCCCCTTTCCACACCTTCTTTCTTCGAAGTGTTGGCTCAATTTTGTATGTTCTTGTAGACTTCCTTAAAACCATTTGGAAACAAGACAATAATAAGTTAACAAACCTGTGTGTGTGTGTGTGTGTGTGTGTGTGTGTGTGTGAGTGTGTGTGTATAGTACACAAAATGTGAATGACCTAAGAAGGATATATTTTAAACATATGTTGCCTAAATTACATAAAAATAAAAGAATGCCACTTGGAATAAAAATATGAAATGGATCATTTTTTAGAAAAAAATACGTGCAAGACTTCTACATTAAATATTACCCAATATTACTGAGTGATTAGAAGATGGATATTATTAAGATGGCAATCAATGATCTCAAAGCTCATACAAAGACTCCACACAACCCTAATCGGGCATTTTTTTTTTAGGCATAAATTGACATGCTGATTTTAATTTTATATTAAAATGTACAGGACCTAGAAAAGCCAAAAGAATTTTGAAAAATAACAAAATCCAAGGACACACACTTTTAGATTTCAATATCTACTCCAAAGGCTACGGGAAACAAGAGAGTGTGGGATTGGTGCAAGCGTAGGAAAACAGAATCGGTGAAATAGAACGAAGAGTCCAGAAATAGAACCAAAGGAAGGTGGCCAAGTGGTTTAGGACAACGACCAAGGAAGTCATGGGGGAAAGACAGTCTTTTCAATAAGTGGTGGTGGAGCTGTCATAGCTGGAGATACCCATACGCTAGTAAAGAAATATCAATACGTAGATCAATAGATGGATAGACAGATCGATCGATAAACATCAGTCTTTACTACAACCATACTTAAAAAATGAACTCAAAATGGGCCATACAAATGAAAGACCTAAAATTAAAATGTTAGAGAAAAATAGGAGGAAATCTTGGCAGGAAAAATCACACAAGAAAACGCACTGATAAGTTGGACTTCCCTGTTTAAAACATTTGCTCTTCCAAAGACACCGTGAAGAAAACGAAAAGGCAAACCACAGGCTTGCTTTTGTCAGTAACATTTGGACACTCAGACACCGCTGGTAAGAATGTAATAAAATGGTCTAGCTGGCTTTGGAAAACAGTCCGTTTCTGATAAAGTGAAACATACATTTACCAAAGCTACCCAGCAATTCCTCCCCTCAGCATCTACCCAGGAGAAATAAAAACATTATGCACACAAAAACCCATGAATGTCCCAGTCGGCTTTATGTGCAAGAGCCCAATGCTGGACACCACCAAGTGCCTACCCACCGGTGAGTGGATGAACAAACTGAGAGAAGGCATAGCCCACTCCCTTGAGGTGAGAGTAGGACCAGCCTGGGGTGGCTGCTGCTCCATTCTCCTGAGGTCCTCAGGGGGACGGCGCCCTGGCTGTCTGCGTGGGAGCCGCAGAAACCATGTGGACTGAGGCTCTTGCCTCAGGATCTGGGGGCAATTCAGCCCAGGACAGTTTCACTTGGTTGGGAGCTATGATTTGGTTTCAAACCAATCTTCCTCCCATAACTATCCCTAAGGGATTTTGTGGTTGGGATGCCCAAATAACTTCTTTTTCTGCTTCTCTTTTCTTCTTCTTCTTTTTTTTTAAATTTTCAATTTCAGTTGACATTTAATATTATTCTGTATTAGTTTCGGATGTACAGCAGAGTGGTTAGACAATCATGTACTTTACAAAGTGTTTCCCCTGATATTTCCAGTACCCACTTGGCCCATACATAGTTATTACAATATTATTGTATATATATATACACACACACACAATATTATTGTATATATATACACACACAATATTGTATACACACACACACACACACACACACACACACACACTTTTTTTTTTTAAATAAGCGGAGAGAAGATAGACTCCTAGATGCACGCCTACCAGGATCCATCAGCAACTTCCCTCTGGGGCCGATTCTCTGCCCATCTGGGGCCATGCTTACAACCAAGCTACTTTTAGCACCTGAGGCGGAGGCTCTATGGAACCAACCTCAGCGTTGGGCTGATGTGCTTAAATCAATTGAGCCAATGGCTGCAGGAGGGGAAGAGAGAGAAAAAGAGAGAAGGAGAAAGGGGGAGGAGGAAGGGTGGAGAAACAGATGGGCACATCTCCTGTGTGCCCTGACCGGGAATTGAACCCAGGACTTCCACATGCCGGGCCAACACTCTTCCGCCGAGACAGCCAGCCAGGGCCTGGAGTGGAGTTCGCTGCTAAGTGACAGGGAAGAAAGTGGGTCTCCCTCCAGCCTCGGCACTCAGTCCTTGTCCTTGTGACTTGGGCACTGTCAGGCCTGCCTCGGTGCTCAGTCTGTGTCCTTGTGACTTGGGCACTGTCAGGCCTGCCTCGGTGCTCAGTCTGTGTCCTTGTGACTTGGGCACTGTCAGGCCTGCCTCGGTGCTCAGTCTGTGTCCTTGTGACTTGGGCACTGACAGGCCTGCCTCGGTGCTCAGTCTGTGTCCTTGTGACTTGGGCACTGTCAGGCCTGCCTCGGTGCTCAGTCTGTGTCCTTGTGACTTGGGCACTGTCAGGCCTGCCTCGGTGCTCAGTCTGTGTCCTTGTGACTTGGGCACTGTCAGGCCTGCCTCGGTGCTCAGTCTGTGTCCTTGTGACTTGGGCACTGTCAGGCCTGCCTCGGTGCTCAGTCTGTGTCCTTGTGACTTGGGCACTGTCAGGCCTGCCTCGGTGCTCAGTCTGTGTCCTTGTGACTTGGGCACTGTCAGGCCTGCTTCGGTGCTCAGTCTGTGTCCTTGTGACTTGGGCACTGTCAGGCCTGCCTCGGTGCTCAGTCTGTGTCCTTGTGACTTGGGCACTGTCAGGCCTGCCTCGGTGCTCAGTCTGTGTCCTTGTGACTTGGGCACTGTCAGGCCTGCCTCGGTGCTCAGTCTGTGTCCTTGTGACTTGGGCACTGTCAGGCCTGCCTCGGTGCTCAGTCTGTGTCCTTGTGACTTGGGCACTGACAGGCCTGCCTCGGTGCTCAGTCTGTGTCCTTGTGACTTGGGCACTGTCAGGCCTGCCTCGGTGCTCAGTCTGTGTCCTTGTGACTTGGGCACTGACAGGCCTGCCTCGGCACTCAGTCCTTGTCCTTGTGACTTGGGCACTGACAGGCCTGCCTCGGTGCTCAGTCCTTGTCCTTGTGACTTGGGCACTGTCAGGCCTGCCAGAATCTCCTCGAGGTTCATCAAGGCCACACCTCAGGCCCAGGCCAGAGTTCGCCAGGAACCCCCCCACTGGGTCCACTCGCTTTTTAAATGGTATGTGGCTTTGGTCACAGTAAAGACTGAAGTGCCAAGGTGGCCCGTGGGAGCGGTGGTTCTCAAGCTTTGCTCCAGGAGGAAATCTGCCACCGTCCCCGGGACTCGGAACCCTGCTCTGTCATCGGTGCCCACGTGACACGAAACATGGTGAGGCTGAAGCTGGGAAGAAGGCATGTTCTCCACGTCCCTCCCTCCGGGAGAGAGACGGCCTCGCCTCGCCTTGGGAATAGTCACAGACAGACACCCATGATGACACATGTCGAACGTTTATGTTTCCATTATGGTTGACATAGCACATTAGGTTAGTTTGGGGCGTACGACATAGTGATTAAACATTAACGTACCATTTGAAGCGATGGCCCCCTATGAGTGCAGTCCCCATCTGAAAACTATATATCTGATATAGTTATCTCAGTATGCTTTCCTGTATTCCCTGTGCTGACCTTTACATCCCTGTGATGATTTTTTATTGCTGACAATTTGTACTTCTTAATCTCTTTTCACCTTTTTTTTTTTTTACCAACCCCCTCCCTATGACCACCCGTCTGTTCTCTGTAGCTGTGAATTGGCTTCCATTTTGTTTTTTGTTTGTTTGTTTTTTACAGAGACAGAGAGAGTCAGAGAGAGGGACAGACAGACAGGAATGGAGAGATGAGAAGCATTAATCATTAGTTTTTCGTTGCGCGTTTCATTGATTGTTTTCTCATACGTGCCTTGACCGGTGGGCCTTCAGCAGAAGGAGTCACCCCTTGCTCAAGCCAGCAACCTTGGGCTCAAGCTGGTGAGGTTTTGCTCAAACCAGATGAGCCCTCGCTCAAACTGGCGACCTTGGGGGTCTCGAACCTGGGTCCTCCTCATCCCAGTCCGACGCTCTATCCACTGCGCCACCGCCCAGTCAGGCTCCATTTTGTTTTATCCATTCAAGTATTTAAGATGTGCTGAGCATCTGTGTGCCTGGCACTTTGCTAGGCACTGGGGAGATAGGGGTCTAGTCAGTGAAATGAATAAAGACAATATAAGAAGGGCGCATGCAGAGAGGCACGCGGCGCGGATCTGCGTAGGAAGGGGAGAGTCGGGAGGGGTGCAGGGGGCTCGTAAGTGAAGCTTCAGCTGAATTTTGAAGGGTGAACTGGTGCTTCCCAGGTAGAGAAAGAGAAGTCGGCGCATCCAGATGGAGGGAAGGACCAACAAGCACGAAGGCACAGAACGGCCGAGGGCCGGGCGCCATCAGCCCTGCAGATTCTGCAGACTGGCCGGAGGGGAGAGGTCTGTGACGACCCCCCAGTGGGAGAGGAGGACTGGGATGAGGGTGGGGCCCAGAGATCATCGCCAGCTTTCGCTTCAGAGTTGATCTCGTGCGGGGGGCTGGCACGTGCGGCCACCAGAGGCCCAGGGAACACCCGTGAGCAGAAGGCGCGCAGCCTCGGGCCTGGAGAAGCTCGGGCCCCCGGCCGCCCCTCTGCGCAGTCCCACCCGCACCACCCAGCCCTCGGCCACGCCCGCGGCCCTGGCGCTGCCCCGCACGCACGAACGGAGCGCTGCCGTCTCCGCAGCGCTGGCGAAGCTCTCCAGACCGGGGACGGGGTCGTGGGTGCCCGATTCCCTGGGCTGGGGAGCCGCACCCCCTGCGGCACGCGGGGCGGACTGTGGAAAGGACACCTTCTCCATTACCGTCCACCTCCTCGTTCCTTCTGACCGCGCCCCTGGTTTCTGCCCACGGCCACGCTGTTTCAGAAGACCCAGCAGTGTTCCCCGCCAGAGCGCTTAGATTGAGTGTTTACGGTGCTAAGGAGTGGGCTCCTCAGTGCCCGTGTCGGGCGGACGCCAGAGCGCCCCCGTCCACCTCCCTGCCCGTGGCACGGCTCCGGCCCCGGCTCCGTGGGGCGCCCCTGACCTTGTCTCACCCCCCCCCCCCCACGCGTGCACTGAGACACGGCGCGCCCAACGGAAGCCAGAGCTTAGGCAGCCCCAACCCTCCCCGACTTATCCCTGTGTGGACTTTGAAAAATGTATAAGGGAGTCTGAGGCGTTGCTTTTGTCTGTTTGCTTATTTTGCTTGTTTCTGAGCAGGCAGAGTTGGGTGGGAGGGTTCCCGGGTGGGAGGGTCCCCACACTGGGCGCGAACAGCCCATCGTCCCAGGCCCCTGTTCGTGGAAGTGGGTGCCGCCGGACGCAGGCCTCCCTCCGGCCTTCCTGTCCCCGTCCTGGCCTCCTCCCCTGCGCGCCCCTTCTGCCGGGCAGAGTGCAGGTGGACAGCACTTGGTCCCGCCCTCAGGAAGCCTGCGGTGTCCTCAGGAGAGGGTGTCTATGAAAGTGTCCACGGTCCGATGGCCTGCTCCATGGAGACCAGGAGCACTGCTTGGATCCTGCAAGAAATGCAGACGCCCAGGCCCAGCCACACCCCCTGAATCGGAACCTGCATTCTCACCAGATCTCTGGGTGACTCCTATGGAGGGTGAAGCCTGAGGCAAATTCCTCTGTGCCTTCAAAGTGGTGGGGGATGCTCCCCAAAGCCTGTGGGCTAGGGAGGGAGGGAGGGGAGGGAGGGGAAGGAAGGGGAGAGGAGGGGAGGGGAGAGAGGGGAGGGGAGGGAGAGGAGGGGAGGGTAGAGAGACAAAGGAGAGAGAGGGAAGGAGGGAGGGAGGGGAAGGAAGGGTAGAGGAGGGGAGGGGAGGGAGGGGAAGGAAGGGGAGAGAGAGGAGGGGAGAGAGGGGAGGGGAGGGAGAGGAGGGGAGGGTAGAGAGACAAAGGAGAGAGAGGAAGGGAGGGAAGAGAGGGAAGGAAGGGGAGAGGAGGGGAGGGAGAGGAGGGGAGGGGAGGGAGACAAAGGAGAGAGAGGGAAGGAGGTAGGGAGGGGAAGGAAGGGTAGAGGAGGGGAGGGGAGGGAGGGGAAGGAAGGGGAGAGAGAGGAGGGGAGAGAGGGGAGGGGAGGGAGAGGAGGGGAGGGTAGAGAGACAAAGGAGAGAGAGGGAAGGAGGGAGGGAGGGGAAGGAAGGGTAGAGGAGGGGAGGGGAGGGAGGGGAAGGAAGGGGAGAGAGAGGAGGGGAGAGAGGGGAGGGGAGGGAGAGGAGGGGAGGGTAGAGAGACAAAGGAGAGAGAGGAAGGGAGGGAAGAGAGGGAAGGAAGGAGGGGAGGGGAGGGAGGGGAAGGAAGGGGAGAGAGAGGAGGGGAGGGAGAGGAGGGAAGGGTAGAGAGACAAAGGAGAGAGAGGAAGGGAGGAAAGAGAGGGAAGGGAGGGAGGGAAGGAGGGGATGGGAGGGGAAGGGAGGGGAGGGGAGGGGAGGGGAGGGGAGGGGAGGGAAAGGGGGAGGGCCCTAGGAAAGAGGAAACCCAAAGCAGGTTCTGTGGAAAGAAGCAACCAGTTTTGATAAAAACCCAGTAAGTAGAGAAGGGTTGGAGAACAAGACTGGAGGATGAGTCGGACGGTAACATCAGGTGAACAAAAACAGGGAAAATTCAGGTTTTTAACTCTAGAACCGGTGTCTCTGACTTTCTAACCACGTGACATTGGAGAGGAATCTCAGTTTTCCATCAGTAGAATGGCTGTCATGATATCTGCCCTGCTAACCTCACTAGGTGCTTATACATAGCAAACATATTAATATACATGAAGAACTAAAAGGGGCAAAGGACTTACAAATGTAAGTTTTAATTACGGAACTAGAAAATGAGAAAACGGATGGTCACGCAGCTTACAGAAGATGTCTGGAAACAGTTGATCCGGTCGGACAGTGTCCGTGCTCTGGCACAAGTGGTTCTTAAATCATCTCCAGAGTTTCTGCTTCCTCAGGTCTGGGGCGGAGCCCGAGAACTCCATCTCTGACAAGTTCTGCGCTGTTGGTGTGGCGGCTGTGCTCTGGGAACCACGTTGAGAACCAGGGCTCTGCGACTCGTAAGAGGGAGAAAGAAACATTTATTGGGGCTGGATGAGTGCCTAGCTTTCTACTCTGCCACTGAAAATGTTTCTTCCAGTAGTTCTTCATCCTGATCCCAAGGCACGGAAGGTGACTTCTTTGGGCTTCTAAGGCACACCGATGGCTTCTCCGGACAAGGGAGAGAGTGTGTGGGGGACAAGGAGAAGGAGCAGGGCCCCTGAGTAACCAAGCAGGTTGGAAGCACATGGTGACCCTTGTCTACCCGGCGACTTCATCCCTAGATGAACATAGGAGTGCAGACATCTCTTCCATGTATTGACTTCAGTCCCTTTGACTACCTGCCCAGGAATGAAATTCCTGGATATCTTTTATTCTCTATAATATATATATATTTCTTTTAAAATAAAAAATACAGCAATCAAAGTTATTAAAATTTAAGAATGACATTGCTGTGGCAGTGGTCCCTGGTGTTGCCACGTCTGCAGACAGAGGCATTTTCCCGGCATGACTAGGAAAGAAGTCCCAGCCCCTGAGGCGAGGGCAGGGCTCCGAGGGCCCCCAGCCTGTCAGGGCAGCTCTGCTCCACCTGGAGCACCGGGCATCCCATCCAGGCTACAGCCCGATGCTGACCGACTCAGAAATCAGGTCCCTCAGAACTGCGTCCTCTGGGGACAGCTCGGACAGAGACCCTGTTTTAGCAGAGTACATAGAACACGGCTGGCGGAGGCCTGAAATGGCGGACGTGTGAATTAGAGGCATCCGAGAAATGGCTGGGGACAAAGAATGTACACGGTGACACTGGAGGAGGGGGCTCCGTTTTACGGGGAGCCGGAGGTGAGGGTGGAGGCTGGAGGCAGGTGGGAAGTGGGAGGAAAGGAAAGAGAAGAAGAGAGAGAGAGAAAGCAAAAGCATGTCCCAGGGGAGTTGCTCTGTGCCCGGCTCTGTGGAAGTCCTCCCAGCGGCATCGTCCATGACACCGCTGCTGCTGCTGCTCCACGCACCGCACGGAGGCGTGAGTGCGGGTGGAGGTCTCCTCACCGCCCCAGCTCACGGCCACGCCCCAGCCCTCGGAGGCCCCTCCCATCGGGTCACGCTGCCCCTACTGGTCTAGATGCGACTCAGACTGGCAGTGAGCAAACCAGAAAGGATCTCCACCTTCTCTTTTAGATCAAGTACACACGGACACACGGTGGAAAAGAGAACAGGGTCTGGCACCAGGTGTGGCCCCGCCCAGGTGACAGTGGACGTGGCGTCCGAAAGGGAAGACATTTGTACGTCCCTGTCTGCACAAATACACACCCTGTGTGTGCACAGGAACCCGGCGGGAACGCGCTGAGAACAATGGCTGCAGGCTAATATTCTTTGTGACTTTTATGTTCTTTTCGGTTGTTTATATTTGCCCCTTATCATTTATTCTTTTTATTTGTTTTTTATTTTTTTTATTTTTGGGTTTTTTTTTGTATTTTTCTGAAGTTGGAAATGGAGGCAGTCAGACAGACTCCCGCATGCGCCTGACCGGGATCCACCCGGCATGTCCACCAGGGGGCGATGCTCTGCCCATCTGGGGCATCGCTCTTTTGCAACCAGAGCCATTCTAGCGCTTGAGGCAGAGGCCACAGAGCCATCCTCAGCGCCCGGGCCAACTCTGCTCCAATGGAACCTTGGCTGGGGGAGGGGAAGAGAGAGACAGAGAGGAAGGAGAGGGGGAGGGGTGGAGAAGCAGATGGGCGCCTCTCCTGTGTGCCCTGGCCGGGAATAGAACCTGGGACTCCTGCACGCCAGGCTGACGCTCTACCACTGAGCCAACTGGCCAGGGCACATTTTTATTTTATTTTTTTTAAGAGAGGAAATTGGAAGACAAATGAGACCTGTTTTTATAAAATGGGAGGCGTCCCTCCTGCAGCCAGGGGAGATGGAGCGGAGTGTGAAAAGTCTGCTGTTTTCTAAACTCCTGAGCAGAGAAGGCGTCAGTAGGGTCAGATCTAGCTAGACAAGTGGATCGGCCGGGATTCTGTGTAGGTCCCATATCCTTCCCAGAACATCTTCATAAACATCCACCAGCCCAGCGCTCACCCTGGAAGGCATCCGTATGGGGCCAGACCTATGCACTGGGAGGGACCGATCTATCCCCTTCTCTGCGAGCGTGTTCTCTGACTCATGGTAGGAGGCACTGGACCACGCAGGGCACGAGAAGCGTAACTTCCAGCGATCCTTGTTAACAGGAGGACTGCACTGTTCTCCTTTCTCCGATACAGATACCCACACCTTGTTTAAGAGGACTGCACCTCTGAAGATGCAATTCGACATCATTAACCAGCAACCCGTATCAACGGACTATTATTTAAAGGAAACTGCTGTATCTTTATGAACATGAAAACATAGAATGAAAAGGAGAAATAAGGTTGTGTCACCTCAGAAAAGCAGCATTATGGGCTTTGAAGCCAAAGGCTTGGAGTTCAAACCCAAGGCAGATAACTTGTCCAGAACCACCCAGGTGTGGAGTGTGACCTTGGGCAGTTGACCCGACCTTCACATGACTTAGTTTCCTCACTGGCAAAACGGGTGGGGGTGGGGGTGGGCGGAGACAGGAATAGGGCCTCTTACTAGGGTGATAAAAATACTCTAGAATTGGTCGATCAATTCTTCTCCCTCATACTGTCACCCCGGTTCACAGACATTTCATTTTACTGTTAACTCCTCAGTGGTCAGGGGGGCAAGAGACTTGGATTCACAGCCTGGCTCTGACATTAATTCGCTAGGAAATTTAGGTATTTTGTTTTCCTACTTGACCTAGGGTTATTCCTCATCTGCCGCAAAGAGGCAAGTGTGCTAATGATCTTTACTTTTCTTTCCGGTCCATTGGGACATGCTGACCTTTTCTCCTCCTTTCCAAGTTCTCAAGCTGACGGGAGGTTTCGTTCCTGGTTCAGCCTCCATACCCAAGGCCACAACTTTGTGCACTGGGCTGGGGCATCGGAAATGCCCTCCGTGCCCCTGCTGTGCACCCCAACATAGCCACACACCAAAGCCCACTCCACTTCCTCAAAATAGACACTGAGAACAGGAAACACCATGGTGTTAAAAGAGCCGAAACTAGGTCCACCGTTTCCCACTTGAACTTCAACTCCCTAGTCTTTAAATGGGGTTAATAAACCACATCTTCATGTGTTGCTATAAAAAAAAGAAAAGAAAAGAAAAGAACACACTAGTAAGAGCATTGAGCATATCCTAGGATCTCAAGGAGCCCTGAATAGGTGGACCAATGAGGTTTTGACAAATCCCGTGGCTTTTCCAGGGTCAGTTGTCATGAACTTACCGGAGCTGGACAGGGTCCTGAAGTGGGAAGTTTAATTAGGTTGATGGAACAGGGACCCCCTTTCTTCTCTGGTCCTCTGTTTTTCTGTTAGCTCCAATCGAGAGAAACGAGTTAATGAAAAGCAAACATTTTTCTCCCGAGCTCTCCTCAAACAGCTGAGGGTTGTGGCAAGGTTGAAAAAGAAAGCCACTTCGACTCAATTTAAAAGGTCAGGAATTAGGATAAGCAAAACAATCTCATGACAAGAGCCAGTCCCTGGGAAGCCGCGAGGGACGGTAGCCCAAGGCCATCTAACCAGTGCGGAGAAACAGGAAGTGTCCCGGGAGAAAGAAGGGAAACAAATCCTCCTCAAAGCAGGGGCCCCATTTCATCACATCCTCCTCCTGGAAGGCCAGCAGACGACTTCAAAGTCATTCCTGGGCACCCGTCCACTGAATTCAGTACTAGGTAATTTTCTCCCCAGGAACCTAGTGAGAAAGTGGCTCACGGCCATATTCAAGTTCAAAAGGACTGAGGCTGGAATTCCAAGATCAAGGTCCCAGCAGCTTTGGTGTCTGGTAAGAGCACTCTTCTTAGTGTGTAGAGAGCTGTCTTCTTGCTGTGTCCTCACATGGAGGAGGGGAAGAGAGAGCAAGCTCTTTGGTCTCTTTTTTTATTATGAGGCCACCCATTCCCTCATGACAACCCACCTCCCCTAAACCGAAGGCTCCACCTTTGAAAACCATCCCACTGGGGGTTAGGACTGCAACCTGTGGGTTTTAGGGGAACACAAACGTTCAGTCTAGCACAGAGCATGGATGGGCATTCTGACCCTCCCAAGGCCCAGAGAAGAGCCAGGGTCTTTCCCGTGGTTTCACGCCAAGAACGCATCAGCAGAGTTAGCTGATGAAGAAGTTCTGGCGGAGGGTTCTCGGAGCGAGTGAAGGGGCGGTGCACTGTGAGACTCAAAGACCTGATTGACGGGGAAAGACCAAGAAACGACAGCACGTGGAAAGAGACAGCGACACACAATGTATCAATAAACGTGTGTTTCTAATCAGGATCAGAAGGAATAAAAGAAACTTGGTTGGGATGGCTCTCGAAATGCTGAGTCTTTGAATCGCCTGCCGCAGTGACTTTTCTGTACTGATGCTCTACGTGTATCAACTGACGTTCTCTGGTAAGAGCTTCCTTTCTTCCCATTCATTTATTTTTTTCTTTATATCAGTATGTGTCTGGCAATCCAGCTTTTTCTTTTTCAGGTTTATTGAAGTACAATTGACAAGTGAAATCTGTCCCACTAGAACCCAAGTGTCCCCGATTCAACTTCCCCACACAGTGAGACTCTTACCAGCAGGGCTGGCGGCCTCTTTGAGACTACTCTTGAGGCGGCTGTGAGGATTTTACTTATCAGTACCGAGGCCAATCACCGCCGGAAGAAAGACATGACCGACACACAAGTTAGTTGCAGGAATCACACAGACAGTTTATTACTCGCATATCCTACGGCGTGCCTGGGTGCAGCTTAAGGGGGCCCCCGTGGGCGTGCTCCTCTCAGCTGTCCTTAGTCAGAGAGGCACGGAGACAGTCCACATTCAACGTTGGAGCCTGGAGGACTAACTGCAGCTGGGGGGCCCCTTAGCTCTAGTACCCTTTCCAGTTTACGCCTTCTAACAGGTATGAATCTATGGGATTATCACATCAAACCACTTTTGGGGAGTTCTTAACAGGGAGCTCTTTCTTATGTTAATCTATAGAATTATCACCGCAAGCCACTTTTAGGGAGTTCCTTGCAGGAAGCTCTTTTTATATATACATAATTTCACACACACACACACTAACTGTGTCCTGAGCAGAGGGCATGGTCCTGCTTATCACATCCCTGCACACTAGATTAGCTCCCACCCAGAGGCTGCAGATTTATTCACTTGCCTTAATGGCTTTTAATATTCTATCCTAAGGTATATTATTTCTATATATAATTATATCTTCTATATTTTTTTATATTTCTATATATTTAATTACTATAACATTATATTACTGTAACAAAATTAAAATATACTTAAAGTGTACAAGATGATTTGATATGCGTCTGTGTACATGGTGAAAGGATTCTCCCCGCATCAGGTTCATTAACACGTCTGTTACCTCACACACTGACCCGATGTTTAATTAGAATAAAGACTGGCTGGAGGCCTTTCCCATCCAAGCACAGATGGGTCCACGTATAGGTATGTCTTTAATATTTAGACTCAGAGAAGTGAAAAATAGTAGGTAAGGCAAAATACTAAAATATGTGTGTGTGTGTGTGTGTGTGTGTGTGTGTGTGTATATATATATATATATGTATTTTTTTTTTTTTTGCTTTATGTTATAGCCAGAAATATGTATTCACCCAAGACCAGTTCAACCGCTGTGAATGAGCTGCCAGTCGTCCCTAACCAATACACGGACAAAGTAGTGAAAAGACAAACCAAGCATTGTTCTGTAACAGAAACCCAGTAGTCATATTTACATATTTCCACAGACTGAGTAGCAGGAGGACGTACTGCTCTCCACACAAATACAAAGGATTTGAGGAAGTAGCTACATTCTCCCTAAGCTCCAGCTGGAATCTGTCCCATTTTGAAGTTGGTTCAGAATTAAGAAATTAAATGTCTCATGTGTATAGGTGAGTTGTTTGTTTCTTTCCAGCAACCAGATTCAGCTAATGAGAAACACTGGGGCTCCGTTGTGTAGGTAGGCCATCCCGAACGGGTCTGGCAGAGGGTAGTCAGGTAATTTCCTCACCACGGGATGGCCTAGGCTGAGAAGGGCTCTGTGCCTGATCCAGCGGCAGCCTGATCCAGGGACGAACCCGCCGACTCAGTTGTAGACATCGTAGGGCCATCGCGCCCACGTTGTTGGTCACCGGACTCTGAGGTCCTTACGGGCAGAGACGGTGTTTAGTTTAGAAGCAGACGTAAGAGTAGTATCTATCTATCAGCTACTGTTTGCTGAACAACCACAAAGAGCTAAGTATTTTGCTTCTGCTCATCCTTATTCTCACCACACTCCTTCGGGACAGTCCGATGCCCACCCCCATATTCCAGACGAGGACCTGAAGCTTGTCAATCCTGAGTTGTAAAACCGGGATGCACATTTTTACATTCGGTTGGTCTAAAGCCTGTTTCTTTTTTCCGCTCCGCCATATTTCCACCTGGAGATCTCACCCTCACCTGCACCCCGGCACCTGTGACTAAGCCTGCTTGTCATAAGTTTCCGTGTGTGATTGTGGAAAGGATGGAATGGAGTTAGACTCGATCGTGAGCAGCGGCAACACCTGGCCGCTCCGGGGTCGTATCTACCTTCTAGCCGAACCGTGTGGGGTGCAGGTGCAGAGGCAGGTTTGGACAGGGTGGAAAAAACTCCAGACTGGACTATCATCTGTTTCTGAAGACAGAGAGAGAGAGATGGAGAAAGGGACCAACGCTCTGTGCCTTTGTTGTCAAAATGCTGACCTGAGGTCCTTCCCCTGGACCACCAGCACTCTTTCTAGCTTTGCCATTCTCTCCTTACTTGTCGGAAGGAAGGCTTCCTCCTGCACTCCGTGGGGCGGGGGGGGGGGGGTCTCTGCAATCCCCGCTGTGAGCACTCACTTTCCTCCTGGTGTTAGAAGCAGCTTTGCAGAAAGAACCCAGCGGCTTTTGGAGAAGCAGGTGCTTGGCAAACCGGTGAGGTGGGGGCGTCGAGAGCAGGTCCCACTCAGAGAGCGCAACTCAGAGCACCCACGGTGTGCCCGGGGATTAAATAATAATAGCCCACATTTGTCTCTCTTCTTCCTTTTTCTCTTTTGCATGAAAAAAAAAAAAAGAATGATTTTTTAAAAAAATAAACGGGGAAGCATTAGCAATGAAGACCAGCCGACACTGTAAAGAAAGGCCCGAGTCTCCCTCGATGAAAAGGCCTTCAGAGATGTGATAGAAGCTCTTCATTGCACCGCCATGCTCAGAAGAAAGCGGGCACGCGGAGTTTAAGATCAGACAGTCTATTTTGTGTAAATGTGCTCAATAATCAAGTTCTTTTATAACTATTTATTTATTTATTTTTTTGGTGAGGGGGGTATCGGATATGTATTTATTTCTACATGTATCTATATCTGATTTATTTATTTAGGCCAAAATCCAAATGGGAACCAACATTCAGATTAGGTAACAAAAAGAAAATTAAAAAAAAAAAAAGAAAAAGCTACTGTCGACTCCGGGAGAATGAACACATTTCCCGGACGAGAGTGTGGAGATGAGCAGCTTCGAGAACTAGCAGTCATCCGCTCGCTCGTCAAGAGTCCGGGCGATACCTCTTTCAGTCCGGTTAATGAAACAATTCTTTTTATTATTTGCTTTTTTTTTTTTTTTTTTCCCCAGGATGCTGCTGTTTGCCGGCCTTAGGGAGGAAGAATTCCACGGAGGTCAGTGGAAGTTCACCTGTCAAAAATAGAAGTACTGACCTATAAAGAATTTTTTCCAATGTAATCTTTCCAGGGTCTGGGAGTATTTAGAAGAAATACAACCGGGCAGGGGTAGACCCTGGTGGCTGGAGTGTGGAGTCCTGTCAAACACGTGTTCTCTGTGGGAGCCCACGGCGCGTCCCACTCCTCTGGGGGCTGCACCCTCACCGGAGAACCCAACGTCGCCACCTGGGCGCCTTCCCACAGGAGCTCAGACTCCTGCTCGAAACAGATCACCCCCAAACCGTGTCCCCGATAACTGACTCAATGAGCGGGGGAGGTTGTGTGTATGATTTGGGGGAGATTTTCCACTTTAGAAACACAGAATCCAGTTTGGGAAAATCTAACTCTCCTTCACCAAAGAGGTTTTGTAATATTCAGAAGCTTGTAGTAGTGTAAAGTATAGACCTAGGCAAATTGTGATAAATAGGCTTTGAATTATATGTTTGTGATTGCCTTCTATTAAGCTATGATGAGCTCAGGTAATTGACACACCAGAGGCTAGTAGGACAGATGTATTTAGTAGGGGGACATCTAAGGGGTGTCCCCCTTAGATGGTGAAGAGTGGACCGGGAACAGCAGAACTGACGATTCTCCATCTGTCAGGGAAGCACACCCCACGGGAAACAAACATGCCCTTACTAAGAAACGGAAAATATGACGGCCTGACCCGTGGGGGCGCAGGGGATTAAGTGCCTACCTGGAACACTGAGGTCGCCGGTTCGAAACCCTGGGCTTGCCTGGTCAAGGTACATATGGGAGTTGATGCTTCCTGCTCCTCCCCCACCTTCTCTCTCTTTCTCTTCTCCTCTCTAAATGAATAAATAAAAACCGAAAAATAAAAGATTCTTAATCTAAAAGAAAGTAGAAAATATGACTATTTGTATTACAAAAGGAGTCTTCCACTTATGAAAAGGTTCACTGAATTTCTTTTTTCTATTAAACCTGTTTATTTTTTTAAAAAAAGTAGAATACAAACATTTTTAAAGTAGAAAAAATTCTCTACAATCCACCACTCAGAGATAACCTCACAAACAATGCCTCCTCTCAGAAATATGTTTTTTCTCCGCATGCATAATTATACATATTATTTCGGGACGAGAATGGACTCACATTAAATGCATTATTTTGTAAGCTATTATTTTTTTTTTCTTTTACGGAAAACATGTTATGAACACGGGTTCATGGGAAGACAACATTTCTCCGGCATCATTCTTTAACGGCCCTCCGGAATGTCACTCGGTAGGTTGAGGGGACACTCTCTGCTGAGGTTTGTTTGATTGCTTCCAGTTTTTATACTCTTCTGAAGAATGCTGTGGTGTAAATTCTTTCAGCAAAATGTTTACTTCGCTTCTCTATTTGTTTCTGTAGAATCGATTTCCAAATCTGAAATTCTTTTGAAGGGCGCGCCCACTGACTGTCTGTTGTTTATGGCAGAGCGGCCATCGGCCATCCGGATATTTGCCATCGAAAGGTACAGTTGTTAATTACCACTTAGAAGGAGCCCAGCATTGTAAGCCCATGGGATACTCTTCTTTCTTTCTTTTTAATTTTTTTTCCCAGCGTGCCTTTGCCTACAGTTCAGGCAGCCTGCCAGGTGGTCCAGGTATGCAGGTAGTGATGCAACTATAATGTCGATATGTGTAATTGGAAGAGCTTTTAGGAACAGCTTTCGGTTGTTTCAGAAGATCCTCATGACCTCATTTCTACTTGTCATTTTTTAAAAATTTTAATCTGGTATTTCCTCAAAATGAGTTTATTTTGAGTTGGTCCTGATAGCAAGACAGCTCCTCTGGTCCCTGTGGCCACCTGGTGAAGTAGTTACGAAGTTCAGTGAAATCACACTTCTCAGTTGCTTGTACGTAACTCATTATTGTGGCGGAGGTCCGAGGTGGCTGGGGATGGGCAGCTTTCTACTTTGGTCTCAGAACCTTTTTCTTCCCCAGGCCAGGGAGAAGGAGGGGTAAAACTCCTCATTTCCTTATAATAAATCCCTTTTTAAGAAAGGTGGAATCTATTTCTATGGCTTGAAACCAAAGACCCTTCCCCCCAGATGGACTAGGTTCCGGAAAGAGGCGTCTGAGAGAAGAGGCGACTGTGTCCAGAGGAGACCTCGCAAGCAAAAGAATGACTTATTAAAAAAAACTAAATGCCGAAAAGACCTTAAAAAGCCAGCATTACCAAATGTCAGGTAAAGATTAAAAAATAAATGTCAGATAACATTAAGATAGAGCCTATTTCATTGGTAGCTTCACAGTTTCATGAATCCAAAAGACTGAATCATTTAAAAAAAAGTATCTGTTCTTTCCATCTGACAAACATTTGAGGAACCAACATTTACAAAAGACAAAAATAAATAAATTCAGTTCTTTGCCGAATCTGAAAAAATGTCTCAGCTTCTACTTGGGTTTTACTTTAAGGTACCAAGGCACCCTTTTATTGGTGTTTTCTGTGGGTTTTTCTGGAAACACCGCTCACTGTGACCCAGGGTAGAAGGCAGAATTATTTTCTCACCTTTCCTCCGTCTGGTTTCGGGCACGGTTGTACAATCCCAGGCTCGTAAGCATGCACTGGTTCTGCCCACATCCCACAGGGTGTCGGCCGGAAGGCGGCTTTCAGGGTGGCTTTGTTGTGCCTGGACACAGCCTGTTGTACCAGGACAAGAGGAGCAGTTCTGATGTGAGCCAACGATCCCCTGCTGATGACCCAAATGAAGAGTTTGGTCTTCATCCGAATCTTCGTGCCATCACGAGGTGACTTTGATGACATTCGTGTCTTCTACTGTAGGAAACTAGTCCAAAAGGATGGTAATGTTTTTGGAAAACTTCATTATCTTTTTTGTTTGTTTGTTTGTTTGTTTGGGTTTTTTTTGTATTTTTCTGAAGCTGGAAACGGGGAGAGACAGTCAGACAGACTCCTGCATGTGCCCGACCGGGATCCACCCGGCACGCCCACCAGGGGGCGACGTTCTGCCCACCAGGGGGCGATGCTCTGCCCCTCTGGGGCGTCGCTCTGTTGCCACCAGAGCCACTCTAGCGCCTGGGGCAGAGGCCAAGGAGCCATCCCCAGCGCGCCCGGGCCATCTTTGCTCCAATGGAGCCTCGGCTGCTGGAGGGGAAGAGAGAGACAGAGAGGAAGGAGAGGGAGGGGTGGAGAAGCAGATGGGCACTTCTCCTGTGTGCCCTGGCCGGGAAGCGAACCCGGGTCTTCTGCACGCCTGGCCGACGCTCTACCACTGAGCCAACCAGCCAGGGCATTATCTTTTTTTTTTTTTAATGTTAGAGATGTGCTTCCAAAGGCTGAAACACATGAAACAAAAACATCCTCAGCTTATGTGAGCGAAGTATCTTGAAACATCTAAGGGTATAAGTTGCGGGTGGAGTGCAGAGCGCAGTCCTAGCAGCTGTGGCTGATGCAGTGCTGTGAGAACACTCCAGCTCCCAGAACCCTCCGGGGCACACCCAGGAAGGGAGCTCGCCCGCTATACGGAAGTGACTCAGCGCCAACCACGCAGCTCCCTGATCTGTTCAGCCATTGGCTGTGAAGGACACGCTGAAACACCCTATAGGCTGAACCCGTGTATATAAGCTAGCTCACTTCCTGAATAAAGCGGATCTGCGTCACTGAACCTGGTCCCCGGAGTCGGGTCCCTGCGTCTCCGTCGTCCTCACCCCCGGCGGGCCTTGTCCACAGCAAGACATGTGTTCCATGTGGTGTCGCATGGGACCTGAAGGGAATGAATATGCCGTAACGGTTTTCTGTGAGGGGCAGAGGTTGAAAGGCTAGTGAGCTGCCCAGTCTATAATCTATCAGGGTCAGTGCCCCAGAGATCACGGTCTCGGTCTCCCTCTGGCCTGGACTTCCCGCAGTCTACACCCACGGTTTCAACGACCACCTGGATCGGTGCTGTCACCGATATAAACAAAAAGATATTAAACTGTTTTTTTAAATTATTTTTATACTTAGAAAGGACACCGATTTCGTTTTTAGTCGGGGAATGCGGGATGATGTGCAACAGGAGGTAAGGATGATATGGTTAGTTTTTTATCGTGGGTGGATTTCCCTGCAGGGAAACTTTTCTGAACGTGCACGGTCAGCAAGAATCATGCAGTGTGCATTTGTAATGTCGCATCTTTGAAGACATTTTATGTGCAAGAAAAAAAAAAAAGCCAAGTAATGGGATAGTGGGGGGAGGGGTGTCAAGGTCAGAGATTTAAGTCTGGGGAACACAGACAGGGACGAAGGAGACAGATGCTTTAGGACAGGAGTCCCCAAACTTTTTACATAGGGGGCAAGTTCTCTGTCCCTCAAACCGTTGGAGGGCCGGAGTATAAAAAAAACTATGAACAAATCCCTATGCACACTGCACATATCTTATTTTTAAGTAAAAAAAGAAAACGGGAACAAATACAATATTTTTATTATTTTTTTTTTTCATTTTTCTGAAGCTGGAAACAGGGAGAGACAGTCAGACAGACTCCCGCATGCGCCCGACCGGGATCCACCCGGCACGCCCACCAGGGGGCGATGCTCTGCCCATCCTGGGCGTCGCCATGTTGCGACCAGAGCCACTCTAGCGCCTGAGGCAGAGGCCACAGAGCCATCCCCAGCGCCCGGGCCATCTTTGCTCCAATGGAGCCTTGGCTGCGGGAGGGGAAGAAAGAGACAGAGAGGAAAGCGCGGCAGAGGGGTGGAGAAGCAAATGGGCGCTTCTCCTGTGTACCCTGGCCGGGAATCGAACCTGGGTCCTCCGCACGCTAGGCCGACGCTCTACCACTAACAAATACAATATTTAAAATAAAGAACAAGTAAATTTAAATCAACAAACTGACCAGTATTTCAATGGGACTATGCTCCTCTCACTGACCACCAATGAAAGAGGTGCCCCTTCCAGAAGTGCGGTGGGGGCCGCATGTGGCCCACGGGCTGTAGTTTGGGGACCCCTGCTTTAGGATGTTCACAGAAGATCGATCTGGAAGGTGAAGGGCGGGGTCATCTCAAGCATCTCAGCGGTGACATTATGGCTTTTACGGGCTGACCTGTATCTTCTTAAAATTCACACGCAGCCCTAACCCCTAGTTCCTTACTCATTATGTGACCACATTTGTAGATGACATCTCTAAAGAGGTGATGAAGTTAAAATGAGGTCACTAATTATGATGGGTGTCTTCACGGGCAGGGGATTTTCTGCGGAAGGATCGCAGGGAAGACCATGCGAAGGCAGACGGAGCTGACGGCCCTGTGTCAGTCCGGGAGAGAGGCCTCGGGAGGAACCAATGCAGCCAACACCTCGGTCCGGGACCCACCCCGCCTTCAGAGCTGTGAGAAAATCGATTTCTGTCGTCTAAGCTTCCCCGCCCCCCACGCCTGTGGTGTTGGGTGACGGCCGCCCCTGCGAACGAACACGACACACCTGGAGATGATCACCGCGTGCTCACTAGGACGTCGTTTGTTACAACAACACTCCAGATCTCCACTGTCGTCCGTACATTCTCTGGCGCCGTAATGTAGCGCTGTAAAACTCATCGGCTTCTGGCTCAGTGGTAGAGCGTCGGCCTGGCGTGCAGGGGTCCTGGGTTCGATTCCCGGCCAGGGCACACAGGAGAAGCACCCATCTGCTTCTCCACCCCTCCCCCTCTCCTTCCTCTCTGTCTCTCTCTTCCCCTCCCGCAG
This sequence comes from Saccopteryx leptura, assembly GCF_036850995.1. NCBI lineage: Eukaryota > Metazoa > Chordata > Mammalia > Chiroptera > Emballonuridae > Saccopteryx > Saccopteryx leptura. The sequence goes on along the minus strand of NC_089504.1, from coordinate 363,324,065 downwards.
CCGAAGCTCCATTGGAGCAAAGATGGCCCGGGTGCTGGGGATGGCTCCTTGGCCTCTGTCCCAGGCGCTAGAGTGGCTCTGGTCACGGCAGAGCGACCCTGGTGGGCAGAGCGTCGCCCCCTGGTGGGCATGCTGGGTGGATCCCGGTCGGGCGCATGCGGGAGTCTGTCTGACTGTCTCTCCCCGTTTCCAGCTTCAGAAAAATACAAAAACAAACAAACAAACAAAAAACTCACCGGCTTCTCTGTGTCCCTGCTCCGCCACCGTCCTGGAGGATGGAAGGAAAGCAGTGACTGAGCCCAGGACACATCGCATGGGTGCTGAGCTCCCATCCAGCGCCCGGATCTTGTTTCTCCACGGTTGTTTTCCTGCAGACAATCTATTATTCTCTTTCCTTAAAAACTAGCAAACCGTCAGCCCATCGACGGCTGTTTCGAAGCCCAGTACGTTATGTTTTTTATTTTATTTTGGGGGGCTCTCATAAAATACTTTGGTCATGGAGCCTTTGAAGTTCTTTGAACTCTTGGGGATAAAAGTACCAGCTTATTGTGATTCTGGGCCTCCTTTTAAAGCCGACCTCCATGTCTCAGGTGGTAATCTCCCATCTGTCTCCTGCAGACATCAGCTCTCTGTCTGAGACATTCCTTCCCTACCAGCAGTAATTGGAACATCTACCTAAGGCCAAACTTTAGTTGCCACTATAAATTTCTCTTGTAATAGTTCAATTTAATCATTCGCCAATAAAATGTCTCAGATGGCAGACTCTAACGGCGATAGAATCACACCATGATACCAGGTTATGAGCAGCAGTAAATCCAAGGAATGAAAAGACATACAGACCAGGAGATCAGCTCAGAGGAAGGTTGGAAGATAGGTTCAATATGCACCGTTGGAAAACTTAAAGGGGAACAATGCTATATTATAGTCGTCTCTCTGAGTTCCCCATCACTGAGCGCCTGTTTCTTAACTTGGTCTCCTACAAACTGCAGTTCCATAGGATGTCACTAAATATGTTATGAAAACTGCATTCTGACTTCGAATAACATTGTAATCTCTTATTAAACATAGTGAAACAGATTGCTAAATTTCTGAGAATTTAAGAATACTACTTTTATTATTATATTTAGTGTGGTTACCCCCCCCAGAAAAATCCCCAAATATTTCCATAGTGTTTGCTCATGGAGTGTGTTATATATTTCTTCCAGAGTGTTTATTAATATCTCTTCAAACTATTAATTTGCCCATTTTCCTTGAAAAATACCACACTAGGGGGGGAGAAAGTACTTAAGAAATAAAACGAGTGACATAGCAAAAGGGAACATTAAAAGTTAAAAAGCATAAAATAAAATAATAGGAGAAAATTAGGATATTTGTAACACTAATATAGATGTATTAAACATCCACACGAAAATAAAAAATTCTCAAAAAATCAAACAAATTTTTAATTTTAAAAGGCCCAGGGACCATGAGAAGAACAGCAAATGAGAAAGACTACATTTATATTATAAAATATAAACTTTATATATAAATATAAATATAAAGTTTATATTATAAATTTTAAAAGAGAGATGGAAGAACAAGAAGCAAAAAAGGGAGGAAGGAAGTATGGAAGGGAAGAAGAATAAAAGGAAGGGGGAAATAAAAAAGAGAACAACTAGGCTGAAAAACAGGAATAACAAAATTTATGACAAAATTAAATTTTAAAATAGAGAAACAAAAATGATCCATAATAAAACTATTATATTTGTGAGCCTGTATAGTCCAAGTGGCTTAGCATTGAAATAATTACAAAAAAATTATTAGGTATTCAAAGAGACATTAGCGAGAGCTACGATCATTAGACTACATCAGCGATTTTCAGCCGGTGTGCCAGGACTATTTGAAAGAGGTTTAAGAAACACAACAAGCAAATGCAATGTGTGATTCTAGATTAAATACAATTTTGGAAGGGAAAAAAAAAAAGGCTAAAAATACTTTTGAGGACAAGTAAGGGAATTTTAATATGACCTTGCCACTAGATAAGATGAAAATTATTGAAATGGAAAGATGGATAATATTAACAAAAAAATTATAATGCACTAGGTTCAATATGAACTCATTTTTTTCATAAAAGTTATCCAAGGGCCTGAAGAGAAACCACCTGTGATGTTAAAAGGGGCATTGTGTGAGTAGTGTGATGTAACGTTTTTGTGTTCTTACTTTTAGTCTCTGTATTCTACAACTTTCTAACATGGGTGTATCTGCTTTGGAAATAATGAAAGGTGATTTTTAAAAAATACCACACAGGTAAAGTACTGCCCTTATAAGAACACTAAAAGAAAAAACAAACAAACATAGGCTCGCTGGAATATATTGTGTTCTTACAATTTTTGTAAGATTAATTTATAAATATTACGCATTGTCACTGCCAATTTTCATCAGGCAATTTCTTTTTAATCTGCACTTTTATTATCCCGACACCAGAAACAACAGCCATAAAAGAAAATGGAGCATTAAGGGACATTACATCACTTTTGCAGTATAGAAATAATTGAATGGCGAAGGTTGAACAAGGGGCACAATTTTACCGCACAAATATCAACTTAGTAGCTTTAATATATAAAAGTGAATTCTTAGACATCAGTGGGAGGAAATAATGCCTACCGCCACCAAGGCCAACGATCTTTTTTTTTTTTTTCTGTATTTTTTTTTCCTGAAGCCAGAAATGGGGAGGCAGTCAGACAGACTCCCCCATGCGCCCCACCAGGATCCACCCTGCACGCCCACCAGGGGGCAACGCTCTGCCCCTCCGCGACCAGAGCCACTCTAGTGCCTGGGGCAGAGGCCAAGGAGCCATCCCCAGCGCCCGGGCCATCTTTTGCTCCAATGGAGCCTCGGCTGCGGGAGGGGAAGAGAGAGACAGAGAGGAAGGAGAGGGGGAGGGGTGGAGAAGCAGATGGGCGCTTCTCCTGTGTGCCCTGGCCGGGAATCGAACCTGGGACTTCTGCACGCCAGGCCGACGCTCTACCACTGAGCCAACCGGCCAGGGCAAGGCCAACGATCTTAACAGACGAGAGTGACGAAGACAACAACATTCTGAGCTCCCGGTGTGACAGGAACAGCTCCTGTGCAGGGAGGGGCCTCATTTATGGCCTGAGACTCTGACGGTGGCTCCAGCTCACACGTCACCAGAGGTGGGCGTCACTTGTGAGTAAGTCAGGATTACAGTGGGGACAAGGCAATGGCAAGGGGTGAGGGCTGGGTCCACTAGACCTTAAGAGTCTCAAAGAACTTTCCGCTGAGTCATTGCTGTGCTTTAAAGTCGCAGCGCTCTAATTTGGTCCGAGGGCCACTAATGTGTGATTTTACCTCCCGATACTAAAAATAGTAAAATAGTCCAAGAAGGACTGGAAAATATACTTCAGGCAAAGAATCACCCATTCGGTGCATGAGTGATAAAGGGGAAATGAAAGATTTCAAAAGTTTCTCAGTGCACAGTTTTAAAAACTTTATGTATGTGTGTATGTATGTATGTGTGTGTGTATTACTGAGTGAGAAGAGGGGAGGCAGAGACAGACTCCCACATGCGCCTGCCCAGGATCCACCCAGCAAGCCCAGTAGGGGGCACTGTTCTGCCCATCTGGGGCCATTGCTCTGTTGCTTGGCAACTGACCTATTTTAGTGCTTGAGGTGAAACCATGGTGCCATCCTCAGCTCCCGGGGACAATTTGCTTAAATAAGCCATGGCTGTAAGAAGAGGAGAGAGTGGGAGGGAGGAGTGGAGAAGCAATGGTCACTTCTCCTGTGTGCCCTGACCAGGGATTGAACCTGGGACTTCCACACATGGGGCTGACGCTCCACCACTGCGCCAACCGGCCAGGGCCAGTGCACATTTTTTTAAAAATGTAAATGATACAAAGCAAGCACTATACATTTCACCCTCAAGAAAATGTCAGCTGAGTCAAAGGAGGCTGTGGGTGGAGACAGCGATGAGCTCGAAGATCGGGAGCTAGGAGAGTCTGCCCGAGGGAGAGAGAAGCTGAGAGGGCATCTTCCTTGTTCAGACGTCGGCTGTAACAGGAACCAGCACAATAAAAGGTCGGCTGCAGGTAGGGCAAAGCCACGGGAGGACTTTCTCCCAAGGTGACAGTCATCACTGGTGGGGCCTGTTGTCGTGGCTCTAACGAGGTCCCCTACATCCATCCTTTTATTTATAAAAACAGCCCCGCACTGGGTTGCATAGTGTACTCCAAACACTGGATGTCCACCCCGAACCTCAGAATGTGACCTTATATGGAGGTACGGGCTTTGCAGACGTAACCAGTAGAGATGAGGTCAGACTGAATGAAGGTGGGCTTTAAACCCAGCGACTGGTGTCTTTGCAAGAAGGTCATGTGAAGACCCAGACAGCCAGACTCACAGGGTGTGCACCGTGTGACCAAAGGGGCAGAAGTGTGGGAGTCATATAGCTATGAGCCACAGACTGCCAACATCTGCCAGGCCACCATCGGAATCCAGAGGGAACCAGGGAATCATTGTTTCCTAGCGTCTTCACAGGGAGCCTGGACCGGCAGACATCTTGTTTGCAGACTTCTAACTTAACTGGGAGTGGATGCAACACTAGTCAGGAAAACAATGAATAAGACAAATATGTGAGGGGGGAATTAGCACTACCAGATAACAAAATATACTAGTCTAAAGCCTCTAATTAAAATAGTATGGCACTGCTACGTGATCATAGACGGACAAGTAGCGGACTCGAGTAGAGAGTCTAGAAGTAGACTCACAGTCGTGTGAAAATTTAGTCCCTGGATTAGTTTGTCTTCTGTTGTTGTTGGGTGGTGACCTTTTCTTTCTACAAATACACTCAGCTCAAAGCATTCCTCCAAAAGGTAGCAGAGCTTTGTCGTAAAGCTAAGAGGAGCATTGATTTTCAAATGAACTGGGGGAAGTCTCTGGCATTGTAAGTAGCCAGTGTAATGAACAGAGGGTCCAGGAAAAGGTGGTATTCTTCTTCCCCAAGATCGCAGGGCCCCTAGTGGGGGGTATCCGTGTAGGACAACGGATAAGCATTTTGGAAGAGGGGAAGTAACTGCCGCATGCCCTGATGTGTGAAAATGCATGAGCCTCTGATAAGTCAGAAGGGAAGAGGGTCAGTTCTGAAACATCAGGTGTCTGAGCCAAAGAGATCATCATCCAAGGTGTACAGTGGTCTTGGATAAAGACTCAACCAGCCCTGACCAGGTAGCTCAGCTGGCTAGAGCATTGTCCTGACACCACCAAGGTTGCAGGCCCGATCCCGGGGCAAGGCACATATCGGAGTTAACCAATGAATGCATAAATAAATAGAAGAACAAATTGTTCTCTTTCTCTCTATGTCTCTGTCTCTCTCTCCCTTCCTCTCTTTCTCTACAAGTCAAACAATAAATTAAAAAAAAAATTTTTTAAGTGACTCAACCAAGGCGAGAACCCCATTTTCTTACATGTTCTGTAACGTGGGGCGTGATGAGCAAATAGAGAATGGACACATGGCACGCTCTGCTCTCGGATTGAGTGCCCTGGGACTCCACGGTGGACCTGAGGTGTCGTAGTCAGGGCTATCTACACTCAGGATAGGGTCTGATCTCAGGGAGCACCCAGGGCCCGAAGACCGGGGAGAATTTGCCTCCTGTTTTTCATGGCACAAGAAACGCTTCCCAAGACTGTCTGGCACGCCCTTGGTCCCAGGTACCCCGCCCAAAGTGCTTCTGAGTCCCATGTGGGGGCCGGTGCGACCAGTGCAGCGCGCGGAGGGGAAGCTTATCCCCAGCCACCATGAATACCTGGGCTTCTTTCAGACCCAGATGCCCCCGCCCTTGCGTGGCTCTGGGAAGTGAAGGAAGAATGTGCGTCTCATTCTCACCCTTTCTTTTAGTGAATTGAAAACATTTATTATGCTTTCTGCAAGGCGAGAGTGCGCAGAGGGCTGACACGGTCGGTCTTAACACTTAACAAGAGCCATTCAGACGCGGGAAGTGACTGACATCTCCTTGGACAAGCTGGTGAAAGCGCGTTGGGGGAAAACAGCAACGATTTGCTTCTCCAACCCTGAACCCCACGTGCTGCCGCTGGGCCCGGGGTCTGGGACGCTTCCCCTCACGTTCTGCTCTGTTGACGCTTGTGTCCATTTTGTCGGCCTTCTCAAGTGGGAACTTGAGTTGCAGAATGGTGCAGAATAGCACCGTTCAATGCATCCAGGTCTAACACGAGGCCAAAGGCAACAGTTCTTTTCCCCCCCCCCCCCCCAGTTGTTCAAGAATATCTGCTTATCCACGACTTCATATCCTTGGCCTCAGCTGGTGTTTTCGTAGGGTGAAATACAAGCCTCTCAATCAAAGTTCAATTTTGTGTTTACATCTTGCCTGATTCATTAAATAAGAGTAAGTAACAGTTTGGTCTTTGCTTCTTGAGTAAGCGGAGACTTAAACAGATTGACCGAGCAGCATAATGACCCCTTTCAGTTCTCTGAGCCCGGAGCGGCGAAGCCCTGACTTCTTCATTCACTGCCTTTTATTTCCTAGATCAATAAAGCCTCAAAAGAGTGCCTTTTTTCCCTCGTTCAAACAAAAACAACAGATTCTCCGCTCTCACACCCCCCTCTCACTGAAGAATTTACTTTAATCGTAATTAAATCAGGAGCTCCCAAAGTTCTGCTCCCCCACCCGCGGGAGAAGGACGCTCAGCAAATAGTTTTCCCAAAGCCTGTAATTTGCGTTAGTAATGCAATCGGCTCTTCACTGGGATTTAAAGCAATGACTACTTTTTTGTTCAGCCTCATGACTAAAAAGCATTTTAATGGGCTCGAAATGACCATAAGTGCTATTTGCAAATGCCTGAAAATTGTGGATAATGATATTCTGTGCAGGAAATCATTCTCTTAAGCTAATCCCCCACACTCTGTTTCTCTGCCCAGGTTTGACGTGACTTTTGCCCAGAATCGTATAATGTATGTCTCCTTTGGGTCACAAGCCAGTGACGTGGGTAAAAACTCTTTGGGACTTGCTCGAAAACATTTGACACCATCTCCTCAGTTAAGGCCCCCAGAGAGTGGAATTTGTTTTCTGAATAATGCACAGCCAATTAATCACGTGATCATCTTCGCCTTCTACTGAACTTCGGCTGGAAAGAGCAAAACTATGCATGGTCCACACATACAACTAATTAAACCCTGAGCTTGGAGTTACCATTCAGATAAGTCAGTTGGTCAGTTTAACTCTGTCAGATTCTATCAATCAGTTATTCTATTGGTCACTATGACTGAGTGTATGGACAGTGCAAGTGCTCTCTCTATATATGTATATCTATATCTATCTATCTATCTATCTATCTATCTATATCACTGTGTTCCTGCCAATCACAGATGGCTAGTGTCCTGGTCCATGTCAGTGCTGACCACTATCAATCACAGACCAAGACTGTCCCATGTGCCAGGGGTGACCTCTGCAGACTGACAAGCTGATGAACTCAAGCGAGGTTCATGTCGTGTCCATTGCATTGGAAAAGCAAACAGGGAAGCCGGTGTGTTTGCTGAGGGGTCAGCCAGAAGAGTCAAGTGGAAGGCAGCCAGAACCGGTCGGGCTGGGCATCGAACTGAATCCTCACTTCTCCTCATCCTACGAAGGAAAAGGCATCGTCCCCGCGCACCTGCGCGCACACGCGACTTAATCCGCAATCCTTTAGATTAGAGCCTCTTTCAGGCGGAGATTAAGGTCGGCACCTATCTGTAAGCCACAAGAAGCCATGAGTTAATTAACTGATGAGGGGTATCCCGTTTTCTAATTTTTTTTTTTTAGCTAATTGGAAAAGATAAAAGAATCTCTTCGTCCGCTTTGTGGCTTTTTCCCGCAAAGGGAACCCTTGGCCTCTTTTCAGTTGATCCTCTGCTGGGGGCTCAATGCTCTGCCCAGAGTGGGTCTGGGGGCAAGACTGTGGGCGCTGTCGCCCTGTTGGGGGTGCAGCCCTGCCGAAGGCCGGGGGATCACAGCAGCAGCGCGGAGGAGCTGCCTGGGTAAGAATCCAGTCGGTCAGAGGCAGCCCCTTCTGCTCGCCGGCAGACACCCCTCTCTCTTGACTTTCACAGGACTTCTGGCTTCGCTGGTCTTACCACTGGGAGGTCCCCATGGAAGTCACCGGGGCTACTGAAGATAAGTCACCTGCAGACAACTGGTCGGAATGCTGGAGTGCGCTCGGGTGTGGCTCTGGCATTGAGTTTGACCCTTGCAGGACAAGGGGGCTGGACACGGGCCACCTCCCTGCAGAAGCCAGGGGAGCCATGGCAAGGCTTGGGGACAGCACCCTTTTCTCTGCCTCTGTGGCCACTGCCGACGGTCCCCCGCTGGCTGCTCCATCAACCCCGGACCAACTGTTGTGTGAGGACATGAAGCAGGCGACATGGAGCCTGAGATAGAATAACCTTTTCTGGGGGGGGGGGGGGATAAGCCTGAGATTTGAGGTTATCTATGTCCATGGCACAACCATCTAACCTAGGACAGTCCTGGCCTCAGTCTCCCCGTCGGGCAGGTCAGTTTATAACAAGCTTGGTGCCCCGAAAAGTCCCTTTCAGACCTCATTTTAGAAGACTCACACATAATATTTTTTAAAAAATCTGAATAGCAGGGTTATAGAGAATAATCATTTCAATAAAAGGCTAGATCAGCTCCTAGGGCTAAAGACAGATGACTTTGTTGTTCATACGTGCCAAAAACAAACAAACAAAAAAAACCCCGAAAATCCCCACTATCTATCTGTACTGCCTGATTCAGAGTTCAGTTCCTTTCAGTAAAAGGTAACATGCTTTGGGGGCGCTTATACATCTTACAGCACGAGCCTGCGGTCTGGGCTGCTTCTGGTGACCCCGGGTCCTGGCCAAACCAACTCTGCTTTCTTCCCCATTCACACCTGCGTGCTCGCGTCTCCGGAGGACTGTCCCACTCGCAGGCCCACGCGAGCAGGGCCTACGGAGTCGTTCCACGGACACCCCAGGTGAGGAGCAGAAGGAGACCCCCCTTATTGTCCAGGCAGCCCCGAGGGACTGGGAAAGGATCCTGATAGATGACGGTGCTCTCAGTAAGTCAGCCCTGAGGCAGCAGGGCCGCAACGAGGGGCCGCTGGCCTGTTCTGGAGTGGACCCTGTGCAAGGCCGCCCGTTCCTGTGCCAGGAAACGCCTGGTGCTCTCCTCTGAGCCTTGCAGCTGTTTCAAACAGGGGCCCTGGACACTCTAGGCCGTCGTACATGTGTGGTGACCACAACGTGCCCTGTGACGTGATGATAACGAGGTGAACTATTGTTGGTGGCTCTTAGCACTTTCAGCGGAGGTCTCCGGAAAGAGAGAGGACCCCCGGGGGGAGGGGACGCGCCCCGCCTGCCAGCCCAGAGGAGGGGACCCAGGGGGTGGGGGAGGGGACCCAGGGGGTGGGGGAGGGGACCCAGGGGGTGGGGGACGCGCCCCGCCTGCCAGCCCAGAGGAGGGGACCCAGGGGGTGGGGGACGCGCCCCGCCTGCCAGCCCAGAGGAGGGGACCCAGGGGGTGGGGGACGCGCCCCGCCTGCCAGCCCAGAGGAGGGGACCCAGGGGGTGGGGGACGCGCCCCGCGCCCCGCCTGCCAGCCCAGAGGAGGGGACCCGGGGGGAGGGGACGCGCCCCGCCTGCCAGCCCAGAGGAGGGGACCCAGGGGGTGGGGGACACGCCCCGCCTGCCAGCCCAGAGGAGGGGACCCAGGGGGTGGGGGACGCGCCCCGCGCCCCGCCTGCCAGCCCAGAGGAGGGGAACCGGGGGGTGGGGGACGCGCCCCGCGCCCCGCCTGCCAGCCCAGAGGAGGGGACCCGGGGGGAGGGGGACGCGCCCCGCCTGCCAGCCCAGAGGAGGGGACCCGGGGGGTGGGGGACGCGCCCCGCCTGCCAGCCCAGAGGAGGGGCGTCCAGCGCTGTCAGCGTGAGGCTCCCGCTCTGCACCCCGAGGGCTCCGTCACCTGGGGCCTCGTGGGACAGAAAAGCCGGCCGCTTGGGCGGCCCAGACGGGAACAATGACCGGGACGGCAGCGGAGGGGCGGGGCTGCCGGGACTCACGGCTGCGCCTCCGCCGTCCGCAGACCGGGGCCGGACGGCCAGGAGAGAGAGAACTCAGGTGGGCCCTCTGATCATCCCATCACTTTAGAGGCTTCAGAGCGGCGTCCAGAGCTGCCTTCTGATGGGCGGACACGAAGGCCAGCCATGAGGTCAAGGCAAGGTCGTTGGCTGCAGTCCTGTGCACCTAAAATGGATGAAAAGCAAGTATTCCAAAACCCTACTACATTTTTAAGAGGGTTTTTGTTTGTTTGTTTGTTTGTTTTTTGCCAAAGAATCCTGAATCAGGCCGGCAAAAGCCCAGGACTGTTACTACTCTTAACCATCTCTGGGGCCCTGAACTTGGCACTAATTAGCCAAACGCGGAGAGTGACGTCATGGAAATGGCGCCGTGAGCAGCGCGTCCGACAGCTCTCCCCTAAATCACAACAAATTTATCAACTAGAAACAGAAAAATCTATCCTCGGAGCATTCCGGAATTCCACACAAACTGATAGCAAAAGGACTGTTATCACTTGAATCTGAGAGACGAGGGTGTGGAGGAAGTTACCGCAGGGACGTTCATTCAAGCCGCGAGGAAGTGCGCCTGTGGTGAGTCAGCCCACACTCGGGAGCCGCCGCGAGCCGCGGGGCGCGCGCCCGGTCTGGTTGCAGAGTGAGCACCGCTTATGTTCCCAGCGGCCCGCGCACTACGAGTGAGAGTCGCCAGCCACCGGTGCCCGGAGCACCCCATTCGCGCGTGTGCATTGGGCATTCCACGCGTCCAGAGCGCCCTACTGGCCCGCACACCCAGGGGGCCCCATTATCCTGCGCCTGGTGCGATCCAGCCGCCAGCGGCAGGGCGAGCGGGAGAGGCTTGGGAGATTCTCTCCGTGGGCGGGGCACCTCAACCAGCCATTCAAGCTAACAATCAAGCGTTGGGGGAGGGGCGTGCGCAGGCAGCCTGAAATACCTTCGGGAGCACAGCTGCGACCCAAACACTGAAATTAGCTTAACCCATGAAATCTGCGCACCCTCGGTTCTAATTGATAAGATCTCTCTCAGTTCAGCGATCCAAGACAAGAGGCGTGATATTTTTTAGTGCCTCTCGCTAAAGGGGCGGGGGCAACTTCTGATTGATAGAGCCTCCATATTCAGGGATAAACGCTAACAAGAAGGACTTGGCAGATAATAAGATCTATACTACACTAGTCGCAAGCAGAGACTAGTGCCTCTTCTTCCCAGCAAAAACAGGCTACAAAGTGTGGAAAGCCTGGGTTGAGAGGTCCAACTGAATGATAGGCGCTGAACAGTCACCTTGACAACAATTGACTCCCACCCCCGCCTGATTACACTGGAGGCCCTGACTGCCAGAGCCTTTCCCAAAGCCTTGCACTGAGTGGGGATAGAGTGGGGATTTCCCAGCTCTTTGAGCCTCTTACTCCCCAGGCAGAAGCAGTTGCAGCCTTATAGCTGGATTACCAGGCTGCTAATTCAGAAAGGGGGGACTAGGAGAGAGAATCCAGGAAAGCAAACTCTCTCATCATTGGACCCTGCAAACGCCAACAAGCCTTGACTACCAGCAAGACTAAAGCCAATTATATGACATTGCCATAGAATCCCATCAACTGCAAATCCCTACCTAAGTGTGACACAGGGGCAGAGCCTGGGGTACAGAGTCACCGACCAGGAAGAGGGAGAGAAAAGAAAAAGGAAGAAGTTAACCTCTCAAAATCAAGAAAAATCCACAGACTTTACAACCTGTTCCACTAATTCTTTTTTTGTTGTTGTTGTTTGTTTCTTCTATCTTATTGCCTTTATTTCCTCCACCTTGGTCCTTCTATTCTCTGCCCATCTTATGCTTCCCTTTTCTTGAACTACACTACCCATGAGTGTTACATTTTATTTCTCTTCTTCATCCTCACCCTCCTTTAAGGTTATACTCCAAAACACTTAACTCTCACTCTCTCCTCTTTTGTTTTTTTTGTCTTGCTTTATTTTGTTTTTTTTCTCTTCCTATTTTATTTCTTCCTTCGTTTTTCTCTTTTTCTTATTTTTTCCTTTCTATTCGTTTTTTCTTTTCTCATTTTACTTTCCTCCCATTTAATCCTCAATCACGAACAAATTAGTTAATTTGGGACTCAAGGCATTTTTTGGCTTTATTTTTCTTTTTTGCTTTTGTTTTTATTTTTTTTCTTGTTTGTTTATTTTTGTGGCATTTTGGGTCCTCCCAACCCAAGGTCTCCATTGTATTTAGTCTTCGCTCCACTTAATACAACAGATTTTTACTTATTATTTTTTTTATTTTTTTCTTCTTTATTATTCTTTTTTGGTCCTTTTTTCTGGTTCCCTCTTATCCCTCTCATTATATCTCTTAGTTGACCATCACTTACAAGCAAATCATCTTATGCTTGTCTAAGATTTTCTTCCTTTTTTTTTTTTTTTTTTGCATTTAGTAGGTCCCTACTCCCATTTTTTGCCCCTTGAACTCTTCACCCCAAATCAGGCCCTCCATTATAGGCACGATATTTCCCTGAGGAGGGGAGAGGAGGGAAAGAGAAGAAAGAAAAAAGGGGGAAATAATAAATTATTACTGTTTTTTTTTTTGTGGGGTGTTTTACCTTTTTTTTTTTTTTTTTTACTTTTTACTCTTTATTAATTCTAATTAGAGCTATCAACAAGACCACCCTCAGATGCCGATAAGAAAGAGGAAATCGAATATTATGGATACAAAAGAAAGAGAGGTAACACAAATAGATGTGGAAAAATCTATGGAGAAAAGATTTAACATATTGGAAGCCTTGGAGCTAAATGACAGAGAATTTAAAATAGAAATCTTAAAAATACTCAGAGATATACAAGAAAACACAGAAAGGCAATATAGGGAGATCAGAAAACAACTCAATGAACACAAAGAATATATTACCAAGGAAATTGAAACTATAAAAACAAATCAAACAGAAATGAAAAACTCAATTCACGAGCTGAAAAACGAGGTAACAAGCTTAGCTAACAGAACAGCCCAGATTGAAGATAGGATTAGTGAAATAGAAGACAAACAACTTGAGGCACAACAGAGAGAAGAAGAAAGAGACTCAAAAATAATAAAAAACGAGAAAGCCCTACAGGAATTGTCGGACTCCATCAGAAAGAATAACATAAGAATAATACGTATATCAGAGGGAGAAGAAAAAGAAAATGGAATGGAGAATATACTCAAACAAATAATAGAAGAGAATTTCCCAAGCCTGTGGAAAGAACTAAAGCCTCAAATTCAAGAAGCAAAGAGAACACCGAGTTTTCTTAACCCCAACAAACCCACTCCAAGGCACATCATAATAAAGATGACACAAACCAATGACAAAGAAAAAATTCTCAAGGCAGCCAGGGAAAAGAAGAGTACAACATATAAAGGAAGGCCTATTAGATTATCATCAGATTTCTCAGAAGAAACTCTACAAGCTATAAGAGAGTGGACCCCAATATTTAAAGCCCTGAAAGAGAGGAACTTTCAGCCAAGAATACTATACCCATCAAAGCTATCCTTCAAGTATGAAGGAGATATAAAAACATTCACAAATACAGAAAAAATGAGAGAATTTATCAACAGAAAGCCCCCACTCCAGGAAATACTAAAGGGGGTTTTCCAACCAGATTCAAAGAACAAAAGAAAACAACACCACAAGTAACAGCTCCACCAAGAACACAATAAAACCAAACTTAAACTGTGACAACAAAGGAAAAAAAGGGGGGAGAGGATGGAGATTAACAGTAGCAAAGGACAATGAAGTGCAGAAATACTTATAAGATAGGGTACTACAATGAATATGGTAGGTACCCTTTTCATTACTTAATGGTAACCACCCTTGAAAAAACCACCACAAAAACACTTGACTTAAAAAAGGTAGCAACAGAGGAAAGAAGTATGGAACACAAACAAACAAAAACAAATGATAGAAAAACAAAAGAGAAGAATCAAACTAGATACAAAACTAACAGAAAGCAATTTATAAAATGGCAGTAGGGAACCCACAAGTGTCAATAATTACACTAAATGTAAATGGATTAAACTTACCAATAAAAAGACACAGAGTAGCAGAATGGATTAAAAAAGAAAATCCAACTATATGCTGCCTACAAGAAACACATCTAAGCAACAAGGATAAAAACAAATTCAAAGTGAAAGGCTGGAAAACAATACTCCAAGCAAACAACACCCAAAAAAAAGCAGGTGTAGCAATACTCATATCTAATAATGCTGACTACAAGACAGAAAAAGTACTCAGAGACAAAAATGGTCATTTCATAATGATTAAGGGGAAGTTGAATCAAGAAGACATAACAATCCTTAATATATATGCACCAAACCAAGGAGCACCAAAATATATAAGACAGCTACTTATTGACCTTAAAACAAAAACTAACAAAAATACAATCATACTTGGAGACCTCAATACACCGCTGACGGCTCTAGATCGGTCATCCAAACAGAGAATCAACAAAGACATAGTGGCCTTAAACAAAATACTAGAACACCTGGATATGATAGACATCTACAGGACACTTCATCCCAAAGCGACAGAGTATACATTTTTCTCTAGTGTACATGGAACATTCTCAAGAATTGACCATATGTTGGGCCACAAAGACAACATCAGCAAATTTAGAAAAATTGAAATTGTACCAAGCATATTTTCTGATCATAAAGCCTTGAAACTAGAATTCAACTGCAAAAAAGAGGGGGAAAAACCCACAAAAATGTGGAAACTAAACAACATACTTCTAAAAAATGAATGGGTCAAAGAAGAAATAAGCGCAGAGATCAAAAGATATATACAGACAAATGAAAATGAAAATACGACATATCAGAATCTCTGGGATGCAGCAAAAGCAGTAATAAGAGGAAAGTTCATATCACTTCAGGCCTATATGAACAAACAAGAGAGAGCCGAAGTAAACCACTTAACTTCACACCTTAAGGAACTAGAAAAAGAAGAACAAAGACAACCCAAAACCAGCCGAAGAAAGGAGATAATAAAAATCAGAGCAGAAATAAATGAAATAGAGAACAGAAAAACTATAGAAAAAATCAATAAAACAAGGAGCTGGTTCTTTGAAAAGATCAACAAAATTGACAAACCCTTGGCAAGACTCACCAAGGAAAAAAGGCACAGGACTCAAATAAACAAAATCCAAAATGAAAGAGGAGAGATCACCACAGACATCATAGATATACAAAGAATTATTGTAGAATACTATGAAAAATTATATGCCACCAAATACAACAATCTAGAAGAAATGGATAAATTCCTAGAACAATACAACCTTCCTAGACTGAGTTATGAAGAAGCAGAAAGCCTAAACAGACCAATCAGCAGGGAGGAAATAGAAAAAACTATTAAAAACCTCCCCAAAAATAAAAGTCCAGGCCCAGACGGTTATACTAGTGAATTCTATCAAACATTCAAAGAAGACTTGGTTCCTATTCTACTCAAAGTCTTCCAAAAAATTGAAGAAGAAGCAATACTTCCAAACACATTTTATGAGGCCAACATAACCCTCATACCAAAACCTGGCAAGGATGGCCCAAAGAAAGAAAACTACAGACCAATATCTCTAATGAATACAGATGCTAAAATACTAAACAAAATACTGGCAAACCGAATACAACAACATATTAAAAAAATAATACATCATGATCAAGTGGGATTCATCCCAGAATCTCAAGGGTGGTTCAACATACGCAAAACGGTTAACGTAATACACCATATCAACAAAACAAAGAACAAAAACCACATGATCTTATCAATAGATGCAGAAAAGGCTTTTGATAAAATACAACACAATTTTATGTTTAAGACTCTCAACAAAATGGGTATAGAAGGAAAATATCTCAACATGATAAAGGCCATATATGATAAACCATCAGCCAACATCCTATTAAACGGCATAAAACTGAGGACTTTCTACCTTAAATCAGGAACAAGACAGGGTTGTCCACTCTCTCCACTCTTATTTAACGTGGTGCTAGAAGTTCTGGCCAGAGCAATCAGACAAGACAAAGAAATAAAAGGCATCCATATCGGAAAAGAAGAAGTAAAGGTATCACTTTTTGCTGATGATATGACCCTATACATCGAAAACCCGAAGGACTCCACAAAAAGATTATTAGAAACAATAAACCAATACAGTAAGGTCGCAGGATACAAAATTAACATACAAAAGTCCATAGCCTTTCTATATGCCAACAATGAAATATTAGAAAATGAACTCAAAAAATAATCCCCTTCACGATTGCAACAAAAAAAATAAAATACCTAGGAATAAACATAACAAAGAACGTAAAGGACCTATATAATGAAAATTACAAAGCATTGTTAAGAGAAATCGAAAAAGATACAATGAGATGGAAAAATATTCCTTGTTCTTGGATAGGAAGAATAAATATAATCAAAATGGCCATATTACCCAAAGCAATATACAAATTTAATGCAATTCCCATCAAAATCCCTATGAGATTTTTTAAAGAAATGGAACAAAAAATCATCAGATTTATATGGAACTATAAAAAACCCCGAATAGCCAAAACAATCCTAAGGAAAAAGAATGAAGCTGGGGGCATTACAATACCTGACTTTAAACTATATTATAGGGCCACGATAATCAAAACAGCATGGTATTGGCAGAAAAATAGACACTCAGACCAATGGAACAGAATAGAAAGCCCAGAAATAAAACCACATATATATGGTCAAATAATCTTTGATAAAGGGGCCAACAACACACAATGGAGAAAAGAAAGCCTCTTCAATAAATGGTGTTGGGAAAACTGGAAAGCCACATGCAAAAGAATGAAACTCGACTACAGCCTGTCCCCGTGTACTAAAATTAATTCAAAATGGATCAAAGACCTAAATATAAGACCTGAAACAATAAAGTACATAGAAGAAGACATAGGTACTAAAATCATGGACCTGGGTTTTAAAGAACATTTTATGAACTTGACTCCAATGGCAAGAGAAGTGAAGGCAAAGATAAATGAATGGGATTACATCAGAATAAAAAGTTTCTGCTCAGCAAGAGAAACTGATATCAAAATAAACAGACAGCCAACTAAATGGGAAATGATATTTTCAAACAACAGCTCAGATAAGGGCCTAATATCCAAAATTTACAAAGAACTCATAAAACTCAACAACAAACAAACAAACAATCCAATAAAAAAATGGGAAGAGGACATGAACAGACACTTCTCCCAGGAAGAGATACAAATGGCCAACAGATATATGAAAAGATGCTCAGCTTCATTAGTTATTAGAGAAATGCAAATCAAAACCACAATGAGATACCACCTCACTCCTGTTAGATTAGCTATTATCAACAAGACGGGTAATAGCAAATGTTGGAGAGGCTGTGGAGAAAAAGGAACCCTCATTCACTGTTGGTGGGAATGTAAAGTAGTACAACCATTATTGAGGAAAGTATGGTGGTTCCTCAAAAAACTGCAAATAGAACTACCTTATGACCCAGCAATCCCTCTACTGGGTATATACCCCAAAACCTCGGAAACTTTGATACGTGAAGACACATGTAGCCCCATGTTCATTGCAGCACTGTTCACAGTGGCCAAGACATGGAAACAACCAAAAAGCCCTTCAATAGAAGACTGGATAAAGAAGATGTGGCACATATACACTATGGAATACTACTCAGCCATAAGAAATGATGACATCAGATCATTTACAGCAAAATGGTGGGATCTTGATAACATTATAAGGAGTGAAATAAGTAAATCAGAAAAAAACAAAAACTACATGGTTCCATACATTGGTGGAACATAAAAATGAGACTAAGAGACATGGACAAGAGTGTGGTGGTTACCAAGGGTGGGGGGAGGGAGGACATGGGAGGGAGGGAGGGAGAGAGTTAGGGGGAGGGGGAGGGGCACAGAGAACTAGATAGAGGGTGGCGGAGGACAGTCTGACTTTGGGCGAGGGGTTTGCAACATAATTTAATGACAAAATAACCTAGATATGTTTTCTTTGAATATATGTACCCTGATTTATTAATGTCATCCCATTACCATTAATAAAAATTTATTATAAAAAAAAAAAAAAATTAGCCAAACGCTGTCTCACGAGCTGCCTGGCACCCAGGGAGGTCATGCCCTCCAATGCCAGGATGCTCTCCAGACAAACCCTTTGATGGCCACGGACAGGACCCGGCCTGCAGTTGGGGACGGGGGATGCCACCAGAAGAGGACGTTCGTCCCCGAGCCCGGGACCGGGAAAGCCCTTAAACCAAGGTGTGCTCTGCTCTGCGCTCCCGGTCAGCACGAACGCGTGCTCGACGCCCAGGACCTTCCTACAAACCAGGAACGGCCGTGCTCTCCGTTCTCCCAGTTTCAGAGTGGACCCTTGTGGTCACTACCCCGGTCCTTCACTGTCACGGTGTGCTGAGAGCTACCTGACCTCTAAGTAGCCACGTTGCCAGACTGCCAGAAGCAGCCCCTGGAGACGGAGGGCAGCGGACTGCGGACTCTGGACTGTGAGCGAGGAGGTGGCAGCAAGGTGGACCTTTGCGTCTGTTCCCTTGGAGAGGGGCGTGCACGCATTCTGTGCATAATGCATGTTCCCACGATTAGTTCAGTCGCCCACTTCCCAGCCATGGTGCCAAAAACTGAGTTTCTATTCTCTTTCTTCCTTCATAAGGATACCTCAAATTTCGGCTTCAAAAATTTGGGCTTCCGTTCTCAGATAGGAAGATATGTTTACATGCCGGTTGACGCCATGTGCGTGAGGCTACGTCTGAGAGATGTCTTTCAGTGATGACTGATGTGTGATCTTTGCGGGGTTGTTTTTTTTTTGTTGTTGTTGTTGTTGTTCTAACCTCTTCTTCCATCTTGATACCTAGAGCTCAGATACAATGGTTGGAGTCTGGGCCTTCCTCTTTGATCTCAGGAGCAAGTTTCCATCAGAGGAATTATGAGCCGATCCATTGAAAAGAACGTGGGTGACTCCTGACTCGGTGGGACTCCGTCGGCACCCCGGGGCTGCCTGACTCGTTTACACAGAGATAAACTGGTGTCTGAATTGTTTAAGCCCTACGCTGTTTGGTCACCTCTGTCCCTGGCAGCCAACCTAACCCTAGCTCGCACCCTTCCCAAGGAGCCCTGCTCGCCCCAGGAGGTAAATGGCAGGGAGAAGGAGAGACTAGAGAGAGGGGACAGGGAGAAGGAGAGAGTAGGGAGAGGGGACAGGGAGAAGGAGAGAGTAGGGAGAGGGGACAGGGAGAAGGAGAGAGTAGAGAGAGGGGACAGGGAGAAGGAGAGAGTAGGGAGAGGGACAGGGAGAAGGAGAGAGTAGAGAGAGGGGACAGGGAGAAGGAGAGAGTAGAGAGAGGGGACAGGGAGAAGGAGAGAGTAGGGAGAGGGGACAGGGAGAAGGAGAGAGTAGAGAGAGGGGACAGGGAGAAGGAGAGAGTAGAGAGAGGGGACAGGGAGAAGGAGAGAGTAGGGAGAGGGGACAGGGAGAAGGAGAGAGTAGAGAGAGGGGACAGGGAGAAGGAGAGAGTAGAGAGAGAGAGGGACAGGGAGAAGGAGAGAGTAGGGAGAGGGACAGGGAGAAGGAGAGAGTAGGGAGAGGGGACAGGGAGAAGAAGAGAGTAGGGAGAGGGGACAGGGAGAAGGAGAGAGTAGGGAGAGGGGACAGGGAGAAGGAGAGAGTAGGGAGAGGGGACAGGGAGAAGGAGAGAGTAGGGAGAGGGGACAGGGAAACCGGGGTTGTGCTCAGGAGTCCTTTAACTTGCACCTGACTCTCTGGATCCCCTTTAACGAGATCCAGAAACCCGACTGCAGAAACATGCAAACCGTATTTCCCTCCGAGCAGCAAAGCCTGCTGAACTAGACCCGCTGAGGGCGCTGGGGCAGGGGAGGCCCACGGCTTCACGGAGACGCGTCCCAGAGAAGCGAGTCAGGCCTCGACGTGGCCCGTTAGAACACCCTCTCCAGACCCGTGTTCCTTCAGCCCTGTGAGGCCGTTGGGTTGGCTGGAAATCATTTCCGCCAGATGGAGCCTCGCGTTTCAAAGGCACGTTCGGAAGCCTCAGCGAGTGATCAAAAGGACTACTGAGTACTGTTCTCTGCGAGAGAAAACTGCAGGCAGGTGGGGGGGGGGGGTCAGCTCTGGGAAGGGCCCCCGTGGGCTTCTGAAGCTGGTCCTGCCGTTTTTCATCAGGGGCTCTTTCTCTCTCTTTTCTTTTCCCTCCCCTCCCCTCCCCTCCCCTCCCCCTCCCCTCCCCTCCCCTCCCCTTCTCTTCCCTCCCCCTCTCCTCTCCTCTCCTTCCCCTCCCCTCTCCTTCCCCTCCCCTCCCCTCCCCTCCCCTTTTCTTCCCTTCCCTTCCCTTCCCTTCCCGCATGTGTGTGACAGAGACAGAGAGAGGGACAGATAGGGACAGACAGGCTGGAAGGGAGAGAGATGAGAAGCGTCAATTCTTCGTTGTGGCAACTTAGTTGTTCACTGATTGCTTTCTCATATGTGCCTTGACCAGGGGGCTGCAGCTGAGCCAGAGGCCCCTTGCTCAAGCAGTGACCTTGGGCTCAAGCTGGTGAGCCTTGCTCAAACCAGATGAGCCCGCGCTCAAGCCGGTGACCTCGGAGTTTTGAACCTGGATCCTCTACGTGCTAGTCCGACGCTCTATCCACTGCACCACCGCCTGGTCAGGCTCTCTCCATATTCTTTTGTTGTGACCTCCTTCCTGCCTTCCTCTTTCTTTATGTCTATTCTTCTGCTTCCACAACACACACACACAGCTAGTTCTGTCCCCAACCTGCAGCTCTGGCGTTGGATGGCCAGTTACGCTTTGATATTTATTCTCTTGGCACTCACGGATTCAGAACCCGCTGACCGCCACGTGGGGCCATGCTGGCTCCCCTGGCCCCTGGTCTGAGATGGAAAAGTACTAAAAGTGAGTGCTCGTTTGCTAAGGATGGAAGGGGAAGGAAAACCAAAGCGAGATGAGGTGGCGTGTTTGCCGAGGCCTGGTCTTTAGATGATCTGGGTCGCTGATCAGTATCATAGGAAGCTGAACTCCAGCTGTCTTGATGAGCTCGACCTACGGACAGGGGGGAGGTAGTTTCTTGCCCAACCAATGCAGGTGACATTGGGTCACTTCAACAATGCCTCGGAATGCCTCTCATTCTCACTCACCCCCTCCCCCATCCACCAAACGCATTCTGTACTGACTTCGATGGGAAAGGTCGTGAGGACACAGTGCAATTGAAAAGTAAGAATTACCCGTCATCCTCACTTCCAATGGCTGAACTTTTGTGAGACTTTCCCAACGACACCAGTCACAGGCCTTACTCCTCTTGGTCAAGTCTCCTCAGTTCTGCTAAAGTGATCTGTGTAGAAGTGACCAGTATAAAATTATATATATGTGTGTGTGTATATATTCAAGTGACCCCCTTAGTTAGCATCCTGCTGCTGCTTCCTGTGGCCCCCAAGCCCCACAGAAGGCCTACACCCCACCTGTTTTCTCAGGCATATCGCCACCTGCACCCTTGCCAAGGAAATCTACAAGGTACTCACACTGAATTCCTTGTCCCTTCGAAAATACACGATACCATTCCATGTAAAAGACAGAGAAAGATGAACTCATGAGGCTGAGGTCACACAGTTCGGAAGAGACAGAGTTGGGACGGAAACGCAAGCCCTGTCCAGAGAGCACACGCACTTTTCCACTGGTTCCCACGGGGTCGACCAGTGAAATATGGACGTGTCGATGGTTTCCAATTTTTTGGTGATGTGAGCGAAACGGCCACGAATGTCAGTGGTTACTCAAGCATTTAACCCGCCTGTGTTTGTCTCCTTAGAGGGACCGTCTGTGCATGGGGCCACCCAATCTGGAGGTGCTGTGGGTGTTGCTACAATCTTTCTTGTGGACAACTGTGTAACACACATAGTTGAATCTTTTCAACCTCACTATAGGAAACAGATGATCATCATTTTGATTGATGTTTCTTTGGATACTAAATAAATTAAACTTTTTATTCCGATGTCGACCTTGCCTGTCTGCATCTTCGGTCCATACTGTTTTTCTAGCATTAGTGTTGTTGTCTTTTGCTCTTTGACTGGAAAACGCTTCTGTGTGTTAAGGATGCCTGTTCTTTGTCTGTAATAAATGTAACAAGTATATTGATAACAGCAATGTGATTTGTCTTTTAATTTTGTTTGGGTGTTTTTATCTTATTTTTTTTAATCTCACCCTTGACCAAAACAAGAACTGTCCAGACTGAGTGACAATCAACAGGCTGAAGGCTTCTACTGAATTTGACTGTTGTATGATGGCCCAATGCATTTATAAATGTCACACGCCGTTCTGCGGTGGGAGACAGGGTGACGTATGGAGCTTCACATTCAATGCCCTGGACTTAGCAGCTGTCACTGGGGCAATTCCTCTCCTCCAAGGAAACACCATGTTCCACCTGGCTCGGGTCTCTGAGCCCATCACGCATGCCTTGCTGTGAGAGCCCTCACCTCTAGCCCTACTGAGCTTTCTTCTTCAGTGAATCATTATCTGTCTACACCGAAAGACATTTGAGTGCTATGTGTTAAATAAACATTGTTTAGCAATCGCAACAGACCAAAAAATCCTTTTTTTCTCATAGAATTATATTCTGGTGAGTTTTATTATTTTTTGATAATACATAACAAACAGAATAAATAAACATTATCAATTGTTAGAAGGTGGGAAGTAGTTTTAAATAAAAAAAAATTAAAGGGGGCTAAGGAATAAAGCAGGTAAGTATAATTTGAAATACGAAAAGGGTTGACTATTTTAAGAGCGAAAGATTTGAAGGTGAAGAATTGGCTAAATACGTATCTCAGGGAAGGAAGTTCCAGGTAGGAGGCAAAGGCAATGCAATGTCCCCAAGGTGGGTCTGTGCTGGGTATGTTCAAGGAACAGCAAGGAGGTCAGTGTCCTAGCGGACAGTGAGCAAGAGAGAGAGTAGCAGGGACTGAGATCGGAAAGGTCACGGGTGGTCTCCTGATACTGGGGCCTCGTGTGCCATGGCAACGGGTGTGTTTATACCTAAGTAAAGAGGAAGGCATGACAGGCTTCGAGCAGAGAGGTGATACCAGCTGATGACTAGTGTAATGGAGCCGCTTTCGTTCCTGAGGTTGGAGAGGGATTACGGGGGGACAAGGGTAACAGCAGAGAGAGTGTACAGAAAGTTCATGGAATAACCCTGTCAGGAGATGGGGCTTGGCCGGGGCCACAGTGTCGGCAGTGCAGGAGCTGAGAAGCGGTCAGGTCCTAGGACTGCAGCCCTCTGTGCTCACTTCTCCCACGCCCATCTCTCCTCTCTTTGCTCTTACTCGGGCACCTGCCGTCTGAATACGAGCAGAGTGTTGGGGGGTGGGGGACTGTATCAGGAGCCAGCATTCACGGGATCAAAGAATGCTTCCCCGTTTCTGAATGGTGTATCCCCTGGACCTCTCGGTCCAGAGACAGGGAGTGAGAAAGGAAGGCAGTGTATTCTCACTTTCGGCCAGTGGCTGTTGTTCCGATAAGAAAACATGAGCACAGCCTGACCAGGTGGTGGCGTCGGACTGGGACACAGAGGATCCAGGTTTGAGACTCTGAGGTCGCCAGCCTGAGCGCGGGCTCATCTCATCTGGTTTGAGCAAGGCTCACCAGCTTGAGCCCAAGGTCACTGGCTTGAGCAAGGAGTGACTCGCTCTGCTGTAGCCCCACGGTCAAGGCACATATGAGAATGCAATCAATGAACATCTAAGGTGCCACAACGAAGAATTGATGCTTCTCATCTCTCTCCCTTCCTGTCTGTCTGTCCCTATCTGTTCCTCTCTCTGACTCTCTTTCTCTGTCACAAAACAAACAAACAAAAACAGCCAGGAGCACATCATAGGTGAACTCTGTCTGCTGTGCGTGCAGGCAGCTCCCCTGCGGGTTTGCGGAGCCCAGGAGCACACGTACGGTCTGCCCTGAAGCGTGAGTCCCCCGTATGCGAGTGTTCATCTGGGTGCGCTGTGCTGTCTTCCTGGGCCCTTTGATGGGAAGCCAGAAAAGGGTACAACCGTGGCTTCTACAGAGTGTCTTCTTTGAAAACGGTTCCTCATATTTGATCACTTTTTCTTGGGAAGCGGAATATTGAAACTGGGTCTTCTTGCGGTCAGTTCCTGGTCAATATTCAGATCCAACTCAAGTTCCGCAGCACGTGCGTAGACACTCTGAACAGCACAGCGTTCACCTTCGGCGGCGGCTGCTCCGGGGCTGTCCTTCAAATTTCTAATTTAATACAGGGACTAATTTACCAGAGCAATGATGCCTTTACGAAGACAAATGCTGGACAGCAGACTTATTCTTACACCTCAGTGAGTGCTTCGGAAGTGTTTTCTACTCATGGTAAAGTTGCAAACTTAGTAGAGTTTCCATATGCCCCCCATCCAATTTCCTCACCGTGGTCACCTTGTATCACCACGGTGTATCCGCCAAACCTGAAGACCACGGCACTAACCCTGGTACATGACTGTCTGCACAGCACTGTTCACTGTGGGCTTTGTGGATGTTTCCCTCATTTTCCCACTTCTGTCCTTCCTTCTGTCCCAGGAGCCAACCCCCCTGCCTCACTGCATTTCAGTATTATGTCTCCTTAGTCCCTTCTGCTTGGTGACAGCTTCTCTCCTTTTTTGTTCTTGCTTTTCCCCATGACCTTGACAATGTTGAGGAGTACTGGTCAAGTATTTTGTAGAACCTTCCTTATTTGGGTCTGTCTGAGGTTTCTGTCATGATTAGATAAGATTAGATTGTGTGTGTGTGTGTGTGTGTGAAGAGCCATGTGTCGTACGTATCAACGGGGATGTTAACTCTGGTGATTTGCTGGGGTCTCTCCCTTCTGTTACTGTTTGAATCAGGGTCCGGTCAAGTTCTAGCCCACACTCAAAAGGAGTGGGAGGAAAACAAAGGAGGTAACCTCCTTTTTTAAAGCTGTGGATTTAAATTTTTTTTCTTCAAAGAAATGAAAGCATTCAAAGAAGGAAATAAGTATATGTCTTCTGGCTTTTGGTTTTGATATTATAGGCGTAGAGGGAGACTCTTTTAAACTACAGCCTCCCATTTTGTTCTTCCTTAACGATCCTAGCATAGTTGAATCCCCCCCGGGAAGAATTCCCCAGTTATCGCCAAGAAGTTTTCCAGATTGCCCCTGAGAAACTTTGTTGAAGAATTCTGTACTGCCACCGTTGGCAGACCGTTCTTCCCTTGGCTCTGTGAAGAGCAAAGGGAGACTGCATCTTGGTTAAATGAATGCAAAGATGAATGTCGTTCATGAATTTTCTTTTCTTTCCCCTCCCCTCCTGGAGGGAAGGCATCAAATTAAAAAAATTTTTTCCTTCCTCCTTGCAGTAACTGAGGTTGTACTTAATACTTAATAAATGCTTTTTATCAAACGGGATCTGATCAGTGATGGAAGAGCTTCTAAATAATCCACCCTTCTCTCATCAAACTGTCAGACCCAATAAGTGTATCGCCACCATTAAGTGCCAATAAAATTGGAAGGAGGAATTCAATTCCGTGGCTGAGTCCCAACGACATTTTCTCACCAAGATTCATAATAATCATCATCACTGGAAGCCCGGGCTATTCACTTCCCATTGTTCTCCGTGGAAGGGCTGTTAGCTTTGGACTTTGCTTTGCTGTTTTGCTTTTTCAAAAACAAAGAATAATACACGGACGTTTGAGAGAAGCACAGACTTAATGAAATGTTACCAAAAGGTATAGAAAAGAGGAACTACAAAGGACAAATTAAAGTCTGTCCCTTCTTAGCTTCAAGGGTGCCAAGTCTTGTATTTCAACAGGCGTAAGCCACCCTTTGTCATGTCCAGAGGCGGGTGGGGGGAGCCCATGGAAGGAAGGATAACAAAGCGGCTCTGTGCCTGCACTGAACTCCTTTTCTCTCTTCAAACATAAAATTGTGATCCTGGTGGAAATGTTAGAAAATGTATATATGAAGACCCTGGCAGGTTGGCTCAGTGGTAGAGCATTGGTCAGGCGTGTGGAAGTCCTGGGTTCGATTCCCAGCCAGGGCACACGGGAGACACGCCCATCTGCTTCTCCATCCTTCCCCCTCTTCTTTTTCTCTGTTTCTCTCTTCCCTTCCCACAGCCAAGGCTCCTTTGGAGCAAAGTTGGCCCGGGCACTGAGGATGGCTCCATGGCCTCCACTTCAGGTGCTAGAATGGCTCCAGTTGCAACAGAGCAATGCCCCAGATGGGCAGAGCATCGACCCCTGGTGGGCATGCTGGGTAGATCCCTGTGGGGCGCATGCCGGAGTCTGTCTGAATACCTACCCGCTTCTCACTTTGGGGGAAAAAAAATGTATATATGAAAAAAAAGAAAAAGGAAAATTTTCCATAATCTCAGACAAATGGGAAAGAGGAAAAAGGTATATTGTTTTAGATTTTGGCTGGTCCCTGCTGTATTTGTCTAGAAGGAGGGGGGAACTGGCCCTAGCAAAGAGGAGGAACTTACCCAAGGGGCTGAGAAAGTGAGGAGGAGGGAGGAGGAGACCCAGGAATTTATGATCAAACTGAGTGGTCTTATCTGAAGCGATGCCCTTTCTTTACCCAGAAGGACTCCCCACACTAGCGGGAGACCCCTGAGACCAAGGCCCACAGGGCAACTTGTCAGAAAACAGCAATAAAGGTCTGGGCTCAAATGGCCATCTTGGAAAGAAGTGTCAGCCACCTTTCCTATTTTCTTCCTTTTTCTTTCTTCAGTGGGCGGGGTGGAGTGGGGTAATATTGGTTGGGGACAATTACCTCTGGCTTGCTGATGAGCATCCCTGAAGATTTGAGGCTGTCTCCCTCTCATGCGTGACGTGGGCAAAGATGTCGCTGGACATTGTATTTTTGGTACAGCTGAGAAAATAATCATGGTGTAGCGCACGGTCAGCCCATCCCTGCCCGTGGGCCAAGTTGGGTTGTGTTTATAAATAAACTGGTATTGAAGGACAGCCGTGGCTGTGCATTTGTTTATTGTCGGTGGCAGCTTGCAACTCAGATATGTCTATGACCTACGTCTTGTGTCATAGAAATTTGAAACTTCTTGAGGAAATAGAGGATGACTGTTTCTGCAGCCAGCTCAGTGCCTCTCAGGTGGGAGCAGCCCTCACATTTTATTCAGTGATCGCACGGGTACGTGTAGAAATGAGCTGTCCAGGGCTGTTGTTCTCACGATCTTGAATGACAGACACTCCCCGGCTGGCCCTGGGCACCCGTCAAGTTTGGTGGGCTGTGCTAAACCTTATTCGCACTTTCCCATAAACGTCCCGCTGACCCGACCCTTCCGGCCGGTCGGTCCTTTTCTTTCTCTTGATACTTCGTGACAATTTATGAAGACTTACGTTTAGGAGATAATATGGAGAAGAATCAGCACCAAATGCAATATTTTATATAGCTTAAATATCTAGGAATAAAGCTGAAAGAAGGAAAAATATGGATTAAAAACTGACACACACACAAAAAAGAATTGTTGCTTCCCAGAATTACTGAACACAAGAAAGTGAGAGCAGTAGAGTTGAAAACGGGATGATGCCCCGAAAACCAGCGCCTAATTCTGCCCAGGGCGCCCTCTCTCTGTTGGGCGTCAGGATCAACGAGTAAACTAAAATCAAATATTAGACTGACTTTAAGTTCCCGCCCAGCTCCGATGTGGCATGTTTGGGGGGGGGGGGGGAACGTTGACCTATGATTTGTTTTTCTCTCACCCAGTCAAACATCCTCTGACACAAACCAAACGCCAGGGCACAGGCTAGAGCGAGCCCTGTTATCAGAGCTGGGAGCCGGGGCCAAACCGGGCTAATGAGCCCGGGGCCGGGCGCCCGGTCACGGCAGCTGAGATTCCCCGGCTCCAATGCATGGCGGCGGCGCACTCAGGATTAGCTCTGCCTCCAGCCTGCGGTTAATGACTGTTTGTATGGTAACAGCCTGCTGTTGTGCCCACAAGACGCCTGCAAAGACTATGTTTGGAGTTTTGGGGAGAGGCCAGGGAGTCCCCCTCCGTGGACGGCAGGCCTGTTTGGGGAACAGAGAGACTCTGGATCCTGTCCCCTAACACCCCATCAAACGCCAGGCTCTGAGCATCCGTGGTTACGGTGCTGGGGGCAGCTGGCACCCTACCTGTGACACGGGACCTTACCACCCAGCAGGGGTGCCTGGACTCATTCTCTCCTCCCTCCCTGCTCTGTCTCTCTCTCTCTCTCTCTCTCTCTCTCTCTCTCTCTCGCTCGCTCGCCTTCAGCATCGGTAAACTCATAAAGGGGCTCCCACACCTCCAAGGGGACTTCGTTCATATTCTCACAAGATTCTACACCAAAGGCAATTTTAAATTTTCTATTGCCGAAAGAATTGATAGCATATTATTTCTGCAAGTTTCCGTGGCTTCTCAACTGCCGGAGAATAAACTTCAAACTCCTTTACGTGAAAGTCCGGCTTTGTATGCCCCCAACCTAGGTCGCAGGCTAATCATTTACTACTTGACTTCATTCCAGTCTTGCTTTAGTCGAATACTATTTTTTTCTTAAGCGAAAGACTCCCGCATGTGCCCCGACTGGGAGCCACCTGGCAATCCCTCTCTGGGACTGATGCTCGAATCAGTCGAGCTCTGCTCAGCACCCGGGGCCGACACTCGAACTAACTGAGCCGCCGGTTGTGGGAGGGGAGGAGGGAGAGAAGGGGGAGAGGGAGGAGGGGAGAGAAACTGATGGCCACTTCTCCTGTGTGCCCTGCCTGACTGGGAATAAAACCCAGGATGTCCATATGCTGGGCTGACGCTCTATCCACTGAGCCAACTGGCCAGGGCCAAATAGGGTTTTTAAATGCTTTTAGATCCTGGCTGGGATTTTTTCAGCCTTCATCCCCTTTGCTCACTCTCCTGCGGCCGCCAGAACGCCCGCCCACCATTTCCACTCGCTGACATCGCCTCTGTCTTTAGAAGGACAGCCTGAATGTCCTTCATTCCCAAAGTGATCACTGCGTCCTTGGCCCATCTTCTCTGTTGTTATATATTTCCCTGAAGTTCTGCTTGTCGATGAGCGATGCGGGCGTGCACTTCACCATCCCCTCAAGAGGCTCCACACTGCTGGAAAAAAAGAGCTGTGTCTTTTTTCTTTTTTTTTTGAGAAAATTTTATGTAACAGGGTGACGTCGATCAATAACTGTACATGGGTCTCAGGTAGATGCTTCTGTAGCATTTGCACCTGTGGATTGTGTGGTGTCTTCCTTACATTTCTCTTCCCATAGCATCTTCCCCAGGAACTCACCGAGCAGGGGTGTTGTGTCTTCTTCATATTTCTCTTCCCATAGCATCTTCCCCAGGAGCTCACCGAGCAGGGACCCACGGGCTGCTCAGTCATCTTGTCCTCCCTGGGGGCATTGTTTGGGATTCAAAACTTAATTTGGATCCAGGACCAAAGGGATTTTCCTATGGACACCTCACCTCCCTCTGGCAAACCGGGTGATCCAGGGATGCTAAGAATATACGGAGTTCACTTTTGATTCTTTTTGACTGATACAATGGAAAGAAACTGTGGGCCAACACTTCACATTCTTTTTTTTTTTTTTTTTTTTAAGCATTTGTCTCTTCTGACTAAATCTGCTTTAAAAACTAATTACATTCTCGTGGGCTGGGAATTTAGTAAGTTAGTCACTTAAAGCAGACTAAGTCAGAAGCAAGCTGTAAATTTCAGAGACGAGCTTCAGGGCTTAGGCGTAAAGAAAATTACTCCTTTCGGCTGGAGAATATAATGAATGACAAAGACTCGTGCGCAGATACAGAGAAAGACCATCATCTCCCGTCCTTTGGGGCCCCGCCAGGTTGCGATAAAAGAGAAAACTTGAGTTCTAAGAAGAAGCAGGGGATGAAAGCGCCCGAGGAATCAACAGGAAGGGAGCTCTGGAGAGAGACAACAAAAGATCGTCCTCTTTGAAAGCAGCCCGAGGGACCCAGAGAGGCCACCAGAGGTGAGAGCCGGGAGAGGGTTCCAAGACTAAGGTGGGCGCGTTCCACATCAATGAGAAAGCTTTCTACCTGAACCTAGATATCCTCATTTCTCTAAGACTGGCCTAGAAATATCTCTTTTCAAGACAAGGTCCTTTTATGTTTATTATTAAGAATGTTTTTCTCTTTTTCTTAAGTATTGAAAAACCTCTCCTAAAATTCTTCCCTCCCCCCACCCCCCCGCCCCCGCTTCCACCCTGAGAACACACGTTTAAATAACTGGGCTGATTCCAGAATGTGGATGAGTATAGAAACGAGAAGAGAAAGAGAAGAGTCATCTCTGATCGTGGTTTGAAGGTCTCCCGCCTACCTTTGTCCCATAATATATACCGAGTATGTAACGGAGATTGAAGGGGACCCGCCTGTAACAGACACACACACACACACACATATTGGCTATCGCATCGCAAAAACGGGATGGTAGCCCTACTCACAAGGAAGACGCTCTGTGACAAAAAAAGAAAGAAAAGAAAAAAAAAACTTGTGGTAAAAAATATTTATTCTAGAGGTAGAAATACTACAGTAGGCATAGAGAGTCATTCCAGAATGTCACAAAATGTGGCTCACGATGACCCAAAATCTCTATGGTGGACCCAGCTGTAGACAGGTCACATGGCTTCAAGAGCGTCACTAAATACGTACTCATATAAGTATGCAGTCTTGATGGCTTCTCACGTCAAAAGCGGTACCTTTCCTCTCTTCTAATGCGAGCACGGTGACTGGGCTCAGCAATAGTGAAGCCCCTCTTGGCTCGAATGAACGCCTCTCACCTTTCTCAGTGTCTCTGGGTGCAGAGGATTTATTGCGAACGTATACTTCCTATCAGGTGATCCCAATCCTTCTGATTTTCTGTGGAACCTGTAGACATGAGTGACCCACAGCTACAGATGTGGATGGTGTCAAGTCATCGAAGATGGCCTCTAGAAGTCGACAGCTTAATTTAAGGGGGGGAGGGGAATAAAGAGTCTCACACAAATATTTAAAAATATTTATACAAGGTAGCAGCTGTTTATTATTTTTTTTAATATTTTCTTTATTGATTTTTAGAGAGAGAAGTGAGAGAGAGAGAGAGAGAGAGAAGGGGGAGGAGCAGGAAGCATCAACTCCCATATGTGCCTTGACCAGGCAAGCCCAAGGTTTCGAACTGGCGACCTCAGTGTTCCAGGTCGACGCTTTATCCCACTGTGCCACCACAGGTCAGGCTAGCAGCTGTTTATTTTAAAATGGAGACAAGTGCTAGGCAGCAACGGTGTTATGAATAAAGGATGCGGTCAAGTTTATTAACCCTGAACGCCTTGGCTTCTTCAGCTGTCCAGAGTGGCTGGTAACAACACCTTCTTTGCAGGATGGCCGTAGGTATTTGACAACGTACAAGGTGGGTAAGGCAGACAGCAGGTGGTCAGGAAATAGCAGTTGTTGTCGTCACTGTAGGAGCTTAACGATAGGTAAGATGACCATAGTCATCTGGAGAAGGAGGCCGTGGCAGCCAAGCCAGGGCCAAGTCAAGTTAGAGACGTACACGAAGGACGTGTAGAAGAGCCCCAGGAAGAGGGTGAAGACCTAACGGTGGGAGGGGAGGAAAGCAAGTCCAACGT
This sequence comes from Saccopteryx leptura, assembly GCF_036850995.1. NCBI lineage: Eukaryota > Metazoa > Chordata > Mammalia > Chiroptera > Emballonuridae > Saccopteryx > Saccopteryx leptura. The sequence goes on along the minus strand of NC_089504.1, from coordinate 363,292,333 downwards.
CTGGGGTTGTGAGCAGAGATTCCAGCTGAAATATATACACACTTTGAACAGAAAACAAGGGGTAAGAAAATCTAGGTGGCGGTCACGTCCGGGATGCTTTCGAATTCATGTGGACCAGTCTGTGCTGTCCACTATGGGCAGTGGACAATGACTAGATGTTTTTTCAGTCCGGGGGGTGGGGGGTGGGAACAAAACATAATGAAAGCTATAGTTTTGAAAAACGAATCTCACTCAATAGGAAGGTCACATTGGGGCAGGGAGGGGGTCAAACGCTGAGGCACCATGGTGACGGCTCACTGTGGTGACTTCGGTGGGGACGGCTCACTGTGGTGACTTAGGTGGGGAGAACAGTGCAGGGAGACTGACCCAGAGCAGTGGTTGACTGCTAAGGGGAAGGGTAGGATCAAGATTTCAAAGCCAAGTGACGGGGGAAGTGAATGATGCGGGTGCTGTGGACAGAAGGGGCAACGTCTAAGAAGGACTTTCATCTGGACAGAAAAGGAAGCAATGTGAACAGAAGGTCTCCAAGAACATCTCTGTCTGGGTCTCTTCATTAGAAACAAATAAAGTCCCTTGCATTTTATTTATTTATTTATTTATTTATTTATTTATTTATTTATTGTATTTTTCTGAAGTGAGAAGTGGGGAGGCAGACAGACTCCCACATGTGCCCGACCAAGATCCACCAGCATGCCCACCAGGGGGCGATGCTCTGCCCATCTGGGGTGTTGCTCTGTTGCAACTGGAGCCATTCTAGCACCTGAGGCAGAGGCCATAGAACCATCCTCAGTGCCCAGGTCAACTTTGCTCCAATGGAGCCTTGACTGTGGGAGGGGAAGAGAGAGACAGAGAGGAAGGAGAGGGGGAGGGGTGGAGAAGCAGATGGGTGCATCTCCCTGGCTGGGAATCGAACCCGGGACTCCTGCATGCCAGGCTGACGCTCTACCACTGAGTCAACCAGCCAGGGCTTCAGTCCTTTGCATTTACAGCTGAGCTTTCTCTATGGCTCAGACTCTATGCGACACATTTTCCTTTCTCCCTCACAGAACGAGTAAAGAAGATTTATTCTGATTATTCTCATCTTGCATGTAAAGAAAAATAAGAATAACAAGGATTAAATAACATGACCGACATTGTAAGACCTCTAAGTGAGAGAAGCCAGGAATCCAACCCCGAGAACTCAACTCTTCCTCATCCTGCCTTTCTGGACGGCGGGGTTTTAGTCGGAACCGTGTAGGTGTGCTGACTGGATTCTACGTCCGGATTCTTAGCAGCCTGGATCACGGCTTCCTTCGTATTGAATGAACAAGCAAGTTGACGGTGTGGAGGCGATTGGATTTGTTGTGATGGGAAGCGTCAAGTAAGGAAAGAGGATTTGAAAACTGGCTGTGAGGACGAGTCCACATTTGAGAGCACAGCCTCGGAGTCAGGAAGCCTGGATTAGCTTCCCAGTGGCACTGCTTATTAGTAACTCTCTGAGCTTTCGTTTTCTCATCCATTGATATGGTGATAATGTACCCTCCCCCCAAAAAAAAATAAATCTTTGAAAATCAGAGCTACTAAGAATGAACGTGTGTAGTGACTTGTATAAGAACTGACAAGGATCAGGGGTTGTGGAGTGTTGGAGGAACCCACGAAGGTCGCCCAGGAGCACAATGAGTCCCAGGAAGTGGAGAATCGTAGCCGCCTGCGTCTCAGAGGCTGAGGAAGGAGAGTTTCACGGACCAGGGAGCCAGAAAGGGTTCAGAGTGGTGAGAAAGCGCTGACGCTTAATAGATCTTTGGTGACCTTGGAGAGCGGGGTTTCTGCTGAAAGGTGGGACCACAGCCGGATTCTTCAAGATTAGGGAGAGAGTGGGTGGTAAGGAAATGGGGCGGTGGGGTGGAGACCACTTAATTAAGAAGTTTACAACAAAAGGAAGCAAAAAAAGAAACAAGAAAAAAAGAAGGATGGGACAGTAGCTTGAGGGGCAGCTTAAATTATTACCGCTCCCGCGATGTAGACATTTTAATGGGGATCAAAACCTTAAATGAAGGGATTAAGCGCTGTAATGGAATGTCAGTCAGCCAGAAGGTGGGGGAGCATTTTCTCCTTTGACACGTTGGGCACTTTCCAAAATCCCTGAGACTGCGCTGTGGCCGGCGTGTCCTCTCTTTTTCCTGCTCCCAGTGTAACGGCCTCTTCCACAGCTCCGCCCGCACTAACTCCGGTTTCTCTCCAGCTGGAAAGTCTTGGTTCAATTCTTATTGACTTGCGAAGGTTGTCCTGACAATTCTTTCCTCTATTGTAGGATCTTTCTTCTCTAAAACCCTACAGGAGGACAGTCTATTCCATTTCTTTTTTTTTTTTTTTTTTTTTTTTTTTTTTTTTTTATTTTTCTGAAGCTGGAAACAGGGAGAGACAGTCAGACAGACTCCCGCATGCGCCCGACCGGGATCCACCCGGCACGCCCACCAGGGGCGGTGCTCTGCCCCCCAGGGGGCGATGCTCTGCCCATCCTGGGCATCGCCATATTGCGACCAGAGCCACTCTAGCGCCTGAGGCAGAGGCCACAGAGCCAACCCCAGCGCCCGGGCCATCTTTGCTCCAATGGAGCCTTGGCTGCGGGAGGGGAAGAAAGAGACAGAGAGGAAAGCGCGGCGGAGGGGTGGAGAAGCAAATGGGCGCTTCTCCTATGTGCCCTGGCCAGGAATCGAACCTGGGTCCTCCGTGTCTATTCCATTTCAACTTGGACTCATGCAACATTTTATTTGATGTCTGAATTGTTCCCTGCCTGGTATTTCAGGTTCTTGTCTATAGGTAACATTTCTCATACTTCCCACATCTCCTTAGCTTCTGTCTACCTCCTGTGCCCTTAGCAGACTTATGTCTTACCTATTGCTTTGAAGATGATATAAGGCAGAGGTTTAAGTTTAAACACCAGGACCTTGAGACAAGTTTCTCAAGGTGTTGATTTGATAACAATAACCCACTATTCCTTTTCTTTTCCTTTTTTTTTTTTTTTTTTTTAGAGAGAGAGAGAGAGACAGAAAGGAAGAGAGATGAGAAGTATCAACTCATAGTTGTGGCTCCTTAGTTGTTCATTGACTGCTTTCTCATTTGTACCTTGACCATGGGGCTACAGCAGAGCGAGTGACCCCTTGCTCAAGCCAGCAACCTTGGGCTCAAGCCAGTGACCTTGGACTCAAGCTGGTGACCTCGGGGTTTTTAACCTGGGACCTCTGTATCCCAGGTCGATGCTCTACCCATTGCACCACTACCAGTTAGGAGCACTCACTATTTCTTCAAGATGCTGCCTTGGGTGACAGTTCCTCATCATGCAATGTAAGGGATATAGAAGAGCAGTGATATTGACCAGGAGTTAGGAAATGGGCTAAAATAACAAGGAATCATGTCATCTTAGAATCCTGAGATATCAGAAAACCCACCTTGAATTACAAAGGCTAGAAGTGTCTGATTGATGGATTCATTCTCCCTTAATGTCCCACAGAGTTGTCTTTCATGCCTGAGATATTACATATGGATTTCTGATGTGTGAAAATATAAAAAGGTCGGGTTGCTGGGCGTCTAACACAGCCCTGCCGTGCTCCCTCCGGGCGGCCTGACAGCCACCTGGCTGCCTTCTTCTGTCCCTTTTCTCCCCTCCCCGCCTTCCTGAAAGAAACGTTGAGTGAAGACGAAGGTTGCATGTCCTGTTTCATGGCTTCCCCCGTGCTCTACAAGGTTAGCATGAGTTATTCCCGAATACACTCCCATTAGACGGGGAGGTGACACTGTTGGGCTAGTTCTGCTTCACAGCCCGGGAGGCAGAGGTGCAGGAGGGGTAAGTGGCTTGGCTGAGAGGCACTTTAACTCCTCCGTGTCCTGTTCCCCATTGAGACTGCCTGCCAGGGTCTGTCTGACAGGGACAGGTCAAGCCCTGGAGAATTTCAGTGTTCCTGACGGAGAACAGCCGGGAAACCTCAGGAAACAGGACTATGCATCCAGCGGGCCAGTGGCAAGCAGGGATAAATTAGTGTCGCAATCCTGAACAGGAGAAGGGGATGGAAGGGCTAGAATCACAAGGACAAGGGGAGTCCTCAATCTAAATTTGAAAGGAGGAAAGGATGGCCCTGGCCGGTTGGCTCAGTGGTAGAGTGTCGGCCTGGCGTGCGGGAGTCCCAGGTTTGATTCCCGGCCAGGACACACAGGAGAGGCGCCCATCTGCTTCTCCACCCCTCCCCCTCTCCTTCCTCTCTGTCTCTCTCTTCCCCTCCCGCAGCCAAGGCTCCATTGGAGCAAAAGATGGCCCCGGGTGCTGAGGATGGCTCCATGGCCTCTGCCTCAGGCTCTAGAGTGGCTCTGGATGCAACAGAGCAACGCCCCGGAGGGGCAGAGCATCACCCCCTGGCGGGCGTGCCGGGTGGATCCAGGTCGGGTGCATGTGGGAGTCTGTCTGACTGCCTCCCTGTTTCCAACTTCAGAAAAATACAAAAAAAAAAAAAGAAAGGAGGAAAGGATGAGTCAGCCTGCAGGCGACTCTCAGCAGATGAAGAGAGTGAGGTCCCACAGGGACAGGTGCTGAAGGGGAGCCCAGGAGCCCTGCTGGCCCCCACTGGGACCGAGGCCGGAGTTGCAAGGGCTTTATAATGCACTGGCCGGAGACCCGTTCGTATTTCAACTTTGTCTCCCCCTTTACGGCTCCTGGTGATGCCACCCAAAGGCCGAGCAGCTCTGTGCCGTTTCAAGGTCGAACGCCAGCCATAGAGAGATGGTGTTTTGTCATCAGATGAGCGTGAGCAGAAGGGAGGTGGAGCCTGTGAGCTGAGCCAGGTGCAATCCTGTCCCGGGTTGAGGGGCCACGACAATGTGAAACGCAACTTCAAGGAACCTTTGACCAATACCTTCTCACGAGGACGAATTTTTGCGCAGGCTGTTGGCTGGGTTTGGAAAAGGTGTTTCTCTCCCGCTGAGAGGGAGGAAGCTCTGGTCTCTGATTCTCCTCTCCTCCCACAGATGAGCGATCCCCCTCTCTCTCCCAGCCTCTCCCCGGGAGAAAGCCCCTTCCATCGTCCTGAGCCCGGAACCCGATGGCAGGGGCAGTGCAAGTGGACACTTCTACCAACAGAGAAGGTTCTGGTCCATTTTAGAAAGATTTTTAAGTTTTGGTCTCCTTGAGGAATTTTATAGAGAAATATATATTTATATATGTTGCAGAATAAAATATTAATAATTCAATAGTATAGATAATACACCTTTATTTGGGGGTTACTTTATCATTAAGAAGTGTTTTCTACTGAGACTCATGGACATAGATAAAAGTGAGGTGGTTACCAGAGGGAGGGGGATGTGGGGGAGGGGAGGGGGAGGGGAAAGGTGAGGAGGGGTGGGGGAAAGGATATATAGACAGACAAATAATATGGTGACGGAAAAATGATTTGACTCTGGGTGATGAGTATACAACATAATCTACAGTTCAGATGCTATAGATATGTTCACCTGAAACCTATATATTCTTATTGATCAATGTCACCCTGTTAAAGTTATTTTTCTAAATAAAACAAAACAACAAAAAAGGAAGAAATATTTTCTACATGTTTGGTGTCTTTTGCCATCTCCCCACACCATGAACTCGACAAAGCAGGTATTTGTGTGACCCAGACCGGCCAAGTGGGTGGGTCACCTCATTGGACACGGAGTGGCAGAGTTGGGGTTTTAAATCACAAGCGTATGTTTAAAATCCAGTCTTCTTTCTGCCGTTGTATGTAATTACCTCCCGGGGTCTTTCAGGGGGCGGGGCCTGGCCTTGCAGGCCGAGGAACGGCCTGGCCTCCCTTCTGCCTTAGAGGAGAGGTCAAGCAGTTGCATTCTGACCAGGAGGAGGTGGGCGTGCTTGTCTTCCTTTCTCTGTCACCTTGATTCTCTAAAAAAAAGAGAGACCTAGTGGCTCATACAGATCAAGTCCCAGGTGCGGAGGCCGGGAGACCGGAGCCTGTCCCAGGCACAGAGAGCCGAGGGCCCGCCCCCGCCCCCGCCCCCGCGACCCGCCTTGTGCTGACCTCCTCTCCACCCACCTCGCAGTCCTCCGGGAGGCAGGTGATGTTCCCTAAATGGAGGTGAAGAATGTGAAACTTGAAGTGGTAGATAATCCCTCCGAGATCACTCCACTGGGAAGTGATCTGATTCAAACCTAAATTGGTGAATTCTTTTCTCCTTCTCCTTCTCCTTCTCCTTCTTCTTCTTCTTTTTCCAAGTGAGAGGAGGGGAGATACAGAGACAGACTCCCGCATGCACTCAGATGGGGATCCACCCTGCAACTGCCCTCTGAGGCCGATGCTCTGCCCATCTGGGGCCATGCTCGCAACTGAGCTATTTTTAGTGCCTGAGGTAGATGTTCCATGGAGCCATCCTCAGGGCCCAGGGCGATGTGCTCGAACCAATGAGCCATGGCTGAGGGAGGGGAAAAGAGAGAGAGAGAGGGAGAGGAGGGAGAGGAAGGAGAGGAGTAGAGAAGCAGATGGCCACTTTTCCTGTGTGCCCTGACCAGGAATCAAACCCAGGACATCCATAGGCCGGGCTGATGTTCTACCACTGAGCTAACTGGCCAGAACCAGCACATTCTTAAAGTCTTGGCTTTTCCCAAGTGCAGATTCCCAGACCTGCAGACCCGGTTGGCAGGGCTTGACCAAGCCTTCGGGGCCGGTCAGCCATCCTGACCAGCGGCCATCCCAGCGCCACTTGAGCCCAGCGCCCAACCTGCTTTGTCTTGTCTGGACCGGGGAGGGCTGGAACTGCGGAGGCCAGACCAAGGGACGCAGTGTTTGGAGAACAATAGTAGCTTGTACCAAGTCCAAGTCTACAAAATAAACCCAGTAAATCACATGCAAGGAGCAGAAAAGCTCCGTTTCTTCACTTACCGGATGGAAGTAAGAGTCCACTGCACAGAGCGCGTGTAAGGATCGGAAATGACCAACAATGAGCCACCTTTGGAACACTCAGGCGTTAATATTTCTATCGTTCATAATCCACAAATGTCCCCCCCTCCCCCACCCATCTTTTCTTGCTCGTTTTTATTCAATGTAAGGGGAGCAGGGAAAAGGTGTTTGGAGCCCAGCAGTGTTACTGGAAATGCTGCTCTCGTCCCTAAAACCCGAGTGGAGACCCAGGGAGAGTTTCCTCTCTGCTGAGTCCCCTTTAACGCCAAAGCCCTAGACATCTCAGGAAGCTTTGTGGAAGGCAAACCCTCAACACTGAAATCATTAGGCCTGTAATTTACCCCCTACTAGAACATGAGAAAACGTAATCAAATAAATATTATTGTTTTTCCTTCCTTTCTTAGCAAATTACCACCTTCCGCTCCTCTCTTCCCCCCGAGCTCTATGGGTCGGGCAAGTCTGGAACTGATCTCTCGCAGAAAAAAAAATCTTTTAAATCAAAATGCTGCCATCTGGGAGAAGTTCCCCCATCCGTAAGCCCAGAAACCCCCTTCAGAAATCAGGGCATAAATGCCAATTTGGCTGCAACCGAAGGTACTCAATTGGGTTATTAAATTCCACATAGTAATTTACGTGTGCGCCATAAAATAGAAATTGCCCCAACAAAACGTATTCTGATGCCACCAAGACAAAGACGGACTACTTTCTTCTCCCTAGGGGAATTCCACACGGCTTGTGCCTTCAGAGTGTGAGCGGCTGTGTGTGGAGCTTTAGGAGAAAGGAAATGGGGAAAAGGAAGGAAGAGAAAAGAAGAGAAGGTAAAAAATAAAGGAAAGGAAGAACACGGATGGTGGAGGGTTTGTCTTTCCTGTGTACAAGATTTATCTATTCTAGTGTGTGTGTGTGTGTTTCCAAAATATTTACCAGTGATTTGCCACTGCGGTGAGCAGTTGTTCTTGTACACACATGTCCCCAAATACATCAATATGTTCTTTTTTTCTCCCATCTTTTTATTTTTAGTGAAGTGAGAAGTGGGGAGGCAGAGAGACAGACTCCTGCATGTGCCCCAACAGGGATCCACCCAGCAAGGCCACTAGGGGACGATGCTCTGCCCATCTGGGGCCGCTGCTCTGTTGCTCTGCAACCAAGCCATCTCAGTGCCTGAGGCGAGGCCGTGGAGCCATCCTCAAAACCCAGGGCCAACTTGCTTGAACCATTCAAGCCATGGCTGTGGGAAGGGAACAGAGAGAGAGAGAGAGAGAGAGAGAGAGAGAGAGAGAGAAGGCTGAGAGGGAAGGATGGAGAAATAGATGGTTATTTCTCCTGTGTGCCCTGACCAGGAATTGAACCTGGGACTTCCATATGGTGGGCCGACATTCTACTGCTGAGACAACTGGCCACGGCCAATATTTTCTTTATTATCCCTAATAAGGACAGATTTCAACAGAACCCATGGACCAGGAAACAAGTTATCAAAGTGATGTTCAGCGGAGAAAATTTTTTAAGGGTCTGCTTTGAGAACTTGATCTTGTGGAGACGCCGAGATGTAGAACAGCATTTCTTGAGTTTGCTTCCTTGTTTTCTTCATAGCTCTCCTCTTCCTTTTTCGTTCTTTCTCTCCCTCTCTCCCCCTTCATCCCCTCCCTTCCTTCCCTTGCTTTATTATAATCATGTAAAATAATGTAATAAGCATCCTCGATCCTGCCATCCCAAACAAAAAGTGGGAGTTGAGCAGTAACCTCCATACGGCCGTGTGACCTTCCTACTTCACTCCTTCCCCCCCCCCCTGCCCCAGGCACCATCATCCTGGGCCCTGTACTCACCACCCCCTTGCTTTCTCCTTCACGCACATTTACTGTCCCTATACGGATTTCTAAGGATATTGTGAACCCATACTGCTTTCAGCTTTATAAAGAGGATATACAGTTATATACAGTCTTGACAGATTCACCCTTTTCACTCAATGTCGTATTGTTAAGATGTATCCAGACTGTTCGTGTCACTACACTTGCTACATAATATTCCATTGTATCCATGTAGCAGCTTATTCAGCTGCTCTCCCTTCATGGAAATTTGAGTTGTTCCTTGGATTTTTTTTCTTTTTCTTTTTTTGCTATAGTAAAATGACACTGTTAAAAAAGAAAAGTCTTGTACATTTCTCCTCTATGCTTGTGTCTCTTAGTATACATCTAGGAGTAGAATTGCCGAGTTACGGGGTATGTGAATGTTCACCTTGGAAACAAATGTCTCAAAATCACTGCACCTCAGAGAACCTGTATCTTCCACAGCACTAGATGTTGTCAGCCTTATGAATTTTGTCAATCAGATGAGTGTAAAATGACGTCTTGTCACTGCGAATTACAATGCCGTCATCACTAATGATTTCAAACACCTCCACCGTGCCTGTTGGCTGTGTGTAAAATGTTTGTATTACTAGTTGTTCTCTTATTACTTATTTGTAGAAGTTATTTCTTCTTGATATGAATGCTTTGTTTCTACGCTGTACAAATATCTCCTCATAGTCTGTAAGTTACTTTCCCTTTTAAAATGGTCTTTTAATTAATTTTTTAAAGTTTAGTCAAGTTTGCCAGTTATTTGTTTGTTTTCATATAGGGCAGGGTTTTATTTTTATTTTTTATTTTTTTGTGCCTGATTTAAGAAAAGCATTTTACCTCCAGGTTTAACTGATATTTATAATCTGTATTAAATATTTTAAAGTTTCATTTTGACATTTGAACCCTTAATCCATTTCAGATTGACTTCTATATATAGTGTGAGGTAGGGATATCATTTTTCCCCATATGGATAACCAGTTTTTTCCTGCCCTGTTTATTAAAGTCTCTTCTTTCCCTAGGGATCTGACACACCATTCCTCTCACTACCAGAACACTATATGGGCCTATCTCTGGGTTATCTGTTCTAGTCTGCTGATCAGTTTGTCCATCCTAGTGCCAATATCACACTGCCCCCCGAACTATATGTTTATAAGAATTTCTGCTACATAGGGCAAGTTCCTTCTCACTTATCTTTTTCAAAAAAAAAATCCTGATAATTCTTGGCCCTTTACACTTGAATATAAATTTTCCAAGATATTTCATCTCCCTGAAAAACCCTATCGGCATTCTGTTTGAAAACATGTAATGAATCTGTAGATTATTTTGGGGAATATGTGCACATTCACAATATTAAGTCTTATCAATCAACATGGTTTATTTTTTTTTCATTTGTATTTTTAAGTATCTTTTAACTCATTTGAAATAAATTGTTTTCTATAGACATAACTATGTCGTTAGCTTTGTTCCTATATGCTTACCATCCTTTGATACTACCTTAAATTATGACTACTTTTAATAATTTTTCCCGGTTATTTGTTATTGATGTTTTAAAATGTAATTGGCTTTTGTATACAAATCATTCAGGAAACACGTATGGAGATAGTAGGGGTTGCATGATACCTTTTTGTTTGTGGCTCAATCACAACAATAGTTACTAGGGTACATCTGTTCTTCTTGGGATTTCTCAAGTACTGGACTTCACTGTTGCCCTAACTTGGCTCCTGAGGACTTCCAGATTAGAGAGCGCATGTAGAGGGAGGTACTTCTCTGTCCCACGGCAGCAACAATAAAGCAGCCGATAAGCTCTAGTAATTATTTTCTGTTTTATTCTTTCCCAGACAACTTTCTACGCGCGCGCGCGCGCACACACACACACACACACACACACACACACACACACACACACACACCCCTCATCACCCCAGAACTTCTTATTGCTTTATTATTCTTTGCATTTTCCTTCTTTGGTCTCAACAAGGCTACTCTTAGCCCAGGAATTCCACAGTCGAGTCCAGCATCTTGGTTAGACTCAGAGCTGAAACCTCAACATGATTACCTCCAAGCCCCTTAATTTTCCAGAGGACACTAAACCCCAGAGAAACTCTGTGACTGGCACGCAGCCCATTAGTGGCGGATGTCAGTACTATCTCCTGCCCCCGCCATCCACTGGAAACCAAAGCCACCTTGGAATTCTTTTAATGTGCAATCATTATGGCAAGTTGAATAATTACAAAATATTGATGTCTGACCGTCATTCACATCTCAACCCGTTATGAAGGTGCGTCTTTCTTTCTTATTATTTTACATCTCTCCAGGGTATTGATCAGAGTCCAAGAAAAAAAAAAGTACTGGGAAAAGTGCATATGCCACAGACACAGTTTTCTATGAAACTTCCTGAATAGTAATAACAGACTGAAGAATAGCTCACAATTTGAGTGAAATTCCAGCAGCCACAGTGAGTGTTTCTGACCCCCCTAAGTTGCAAAGCCCTGTGGAATATAGACGCCCTGCTGTTCATACGAATGCAGCAAGCTCTGAGACGTAGAGTCAGAAGACCCACTGAGATCAAGTTATTTATATATATATATATATATATATATATATATATATATATATATATATATGTTTGTTTTTTTTTTCTGGGAAAGAAACCAGGGTTGGAATGAGCTCAGTGCTAATGGAAATGGCAGGATTGACCTCTTATTACGAAGATCCTCCTTTAAAGCCCTGATGCCTGGACCGTCTCCCCCCTGCCCCGGAGAGAACGAGCTGCGGAGGAAAATGCATCCCAAGAAGGGGGATTTAGAGACGATTCCCACAACAAACCAGCGCCCAGACGTCCCTGGAGGGTGTTGTTAGCTTCCCCCTCCGACAGCGAACGCTCTATCTGTGAAAGCCAGACAGGAGAGCCGGGGCTCAGACGCTGACTTTTGTCAAGGAGAAAACAGGCATTCCCATCCAACAGAACACTCAGCCCCTTCCACGCCAGGGTGGGAACTGGGCGAGCAAGGTATTTATCTGCTTTTGGGCTTCGGTCCTTGTCTTACAACAGCCTTCTCTCTGCGTGCTCTGTGGACACATCGATAAAAGACAAGCTTCCTGTGGATCCCGGATAGGAGACTGCCCACCCAGCCCAACCTCCTGGGACCGGACCTGTGGACACTGACCTCCTGCCTTTGGCGACTCAGCATCACTCAGTGTTAACTTCATCCTAACCCGCCCTGCTGCCTGGTGAACAGCCTCCAATCAGAGCCTTACTCAGAGAGCCTAAACAGAAAAGGCACTTTCTAGGACTTGCCTCGTGAAAACAAACTCTTTCACAATAGCCGGTCATCGTATTGCCTTGTTGGTAGAGCTTTGAGAGTGCAGGGTCAGGTCCTTCCTCTGGTTTATCTAGGTGAAATAGATCTCATAGTATCTTAGAGCGAGGAGAACTCCCAGAGACCAGCAAGTCCACTTTCTTTTCCTTTCGGGTATGAATCAGTGGAGCTCCATGGTGATGAAATCGCCCATCCAGGGGGACTTAAGTACTAAGAAACAGAGCTAAGACATGGGCCTACATCCCGAATGGTTTTCTTTATCAGAGGCTCTCTCTGGTTTCTGACTCATTCCCAGAGCTCCCGTCTTCTTCTCCTTATTTCTACCATTTCCCCTCATTTCTCTCCTGGACCCCACACTCAAGCACACGGGAAGTCAGGATCCATGTGAGGACTCGTAAAGCAAAGGAGAGGAGAAGAAAGTGGGGGGGAAGAGACTGCAAGGAGAGGTTTTCAAGTGCATGAAAGGTATCAGTGCCCTGGCCGGTTGGCTCAGTGGTAGAGCGTCAGCCTGGCGTGCGGGGGACCTGGGTTCGATTCCCGGCCAGGGCACACAGGAGAAGCACCCATTTGCTTCTCCACCCCTCCGCCTCTCCTTCCTCTCTGTCTCTCTCTTCCCCTCCCGCAGCCAAGGCTCCATTGGAGCAAAGATGGCCCGGGCGCTGGGGATGGCTCCTTGGCCTCTGCCCCAGGCGCTAGAGTGGCTCTGGTCTCGGCAGAGCGATGCCCCGGAGGGGCAGAGCATTGCCCCCTGGTGGGCAGAGCGTCACCCCTGGTGGGCGTGCTGGGTGGATCCCGGTCGGGCGCATGCGGGAGTCTGTCTGTCTCTCCCCGTTTCCAGCTTCAGAAAAATACAAAAAAAAAAAAAAAAAAAAAAAAAAAGGTATCAGTGATTACCAAGAAGAAAGAGGAGGAGGAGGAGAAGCAGGAGGAAGAGGAGAGGGAAGAAGGGGATCCAACTTCCTCCAGTAAGAGGTCAAGACTCTGACTGTTTTAAAAAAAAATAACAAAAAAAAAGAAACAACTCGATCCTAGTGATATTTATACAATGCTTACGTTTCACGTGACATGGTGCTAACACTAATTCTAAATAAGTTGAAAAGTAAAAGATATCTATTTTAATCCCACCAACAGCCACTAAAAATATAATGCAAAAAGAGTATAGTTAAAAAGCCAATGCAGAAATTAAACAGAATATTAAAATGTATCCAAATAATGAACAGAAAACAAATAAAATGGTAGGCATAATCAACTCCAATTAAAAGTCAAGTTTGTCAGAATGGCTAAAAAAAAAAGCAACACCCAACTAAGTAGTATTTACAAAGGACATACTAGGATAAGGTTAGGTTGAAAATAAGTTGATTAAAATTGATATTCAATGCAAACAGTGTAAGCACAAGAAGACTGGGTTGGCTATATTAAATCAGAAAGATAGGCTTCCAAAGACTATTTCCAGTGATGGAAAGAAACAGTCTCTAAGGATAAAAGAATGAGTCAGGAAGACATAATACTCATTAATAGATGTGCAGCTAATGACCGAGGTGGCAACTGCATAAAGCAAGCACTTGCGGAATTAAAGAAAATAGATCATTCCATAATCGTACCTAGGAAGTTTCAACACCCTCTCCCAGCAATTGATGATCGGACACGTGGACAAAAGTCAGTGAACTCGTTCAGATTCGAACAACTTGCCTCTCAGGTTGAGGTCGGCCCCTTGTCAGTGGCTGCGTGTGGCACCCTGTCAGGAAGCACGGAGGCTGTGAGCTCAGGCTCAAGAGGAGACAGTGTTCCCGATGGTGACGTCTGCCACCGACGTCGGGCAGGAGAAAGGAGGCTACCCCTGCTCGGCAGGTCTCACCCTGGATGTGCATGAGAACGTCACTTGAGGAGCCTTTTATAAATAACGATGCCTGGGCCCCTCCCCTAGGGACTTTGCTCTAATTCACCTGTGGGAGAGCCCAGACTTCGGTATTTTCCTATAATTTCCTCCAGGGACTTCAAATGAGCAGTAGGGATTGAAAACCACTGTCCTAAGCTGTGAAGAAGCGGGCACTCCTACTCTGATGAGGAGAATGTAAAGCATGTGTACTCTGTTAAGAACCTTAAATGCAACATTTTATCCAGAAACTTCATTCCTAGGAAAACCATAATGATGTGCTCATATAATTTATATTCCAGAATGTTTTTTTTGTGGCTCAATTATAATAGCAATAGATAGGTAGAGGGATAGACAATAGATAAACAGATAGATCACACGTATGTACATATACATGACGGATAAATACATAGATTAATACAGATAGGTAATAGGAAGGAAAGAGAAAGGAAGGAGGGAGAAAGAAAACCTAATTATTCGATAATACAGATCTCATTGAATAAATTAAAATGAAAGTACACATATTTCTCAATAAGACAATGCTATGTATTTCATATCAAATGTGCACATAACAAGGTCAGTGAGAGAATTGTGTTGCAAAGTGGTCTATACAGTTTCTGCTTTTGAGAAAATATACATGTACTCACACAAAGAAGAGTCTGAAAGTGAATGCTTCCACATGTCCATCACGATTATCTCAAGGCGGTGGTATTTTAGTCCATTTGAATAATGTTCTTTTTGTTTCTAGTTCGTGTAAGATCAATACACATTTTTATGCAATAAAACATAAGTCAGAAAAACAAACAGAAACAGAAGCAGAAGCCTCTCCCTGATGAGGAGACCCACGCTGCCCCGGGACCCACGCTGCCCGGGACCCACGCTGCCCCGGGACCCACGATGCCCCGAGACCCACGCTGCCCGGGACCCACGCTGCCCCGAGACCCACGCTGCCCTGGGACCCACGCTGCCCCGAGACCCACGCTGCCCGGGACCCACGCTGCCCCGAGACCCACGCTGCCCCGGGACCCACGCTGCCCCGGGACTCACGCTGCCCCGGGACCCTTGCTGCCCCGGGACTCACGCTGCCCCGAGACCCACGCTGCCTTGGGACCCACGCTGCCCCGAGACCCACGCTGCCCTGAGACCCACGCTGCCCCGAGACCCACGCTGCCCCGGGACCCACGCTGCCTTGGGACCCACGCTGCCCCAGCACCCACGCTGCCCGGGACCCACGCTGCCCGGGACTCACGCTGCCCCGGGACCCACGCTGCCCCGGGACCCACGATGCCCCGGGACCCACGATGCCCCTGGGACCCACGATGCCCTGAGACCCACGCTGCCGTGGGACCCACGCTGCCCCGGGACCCACGCTGCCCCAGGACCCACGCTGCCCCGGGACGGGCTCTCGCCCAGTCAGCCCTCATTCTTGAAAGAGGGTCCAGTGGACGGTCCCTCACTAGTTAGGGAACTAAGAAGGCAGAGCAGCTCCGAGCTAGGGTGTGGGAACCGCTTAGGGACCTTGGGTGAAAACCAAGCGGCGGTTCCCTGTGATCTGCGCCCCATTCCCTCAGCCTCTCTGGGTGGATCTGGAGGGGCCAGCCCAGCTGGTACCTGCCTGCTCTCCTTCCAAGGTGTGGCCCTGAAAGAGGGAGCTGCCTCGGTGCACCCCCAAGGAGCCTTCCACCCCAAGAAGACCCAACCTGTGGACCCATCTTCCAAATGGAAGGGATCTGGGAAGGCTCAGCTAAAAAAAAAAAAAAAGGAAAGACAGCGAAAGTTCCTGGAGGCTCCCCATTCTCCTCTTCCTCCGCCTCCTCCCCACCCCCGCCCTTCCTCTTCCTTTATGTCAATTGCTTTCCTGACCTCAGATCATCTCTTCTGCGCTGCCGGAAAAGTGGTCTAAAACCCTCCTGCCGGGGAAATGGTCAGCGTCTGCATTTTGAGGGAAGGGCCGAGAAATGATGTTCACGGGAAGAAAAATGACTTCCTCATGGAAAATGTCAAGCACCGACTTATAGGAAGGGTTATAATGTTGAAGATTCCCCCCCCCCCAAAAAAAAATATGCCTAACGCTTCTGTGATTCTGGACCTGCAGGCTCAGCCCAGAACCCCTGGACTCGCTGATAAACCCATCTGCTGACAGTCAGGCGGAGTGGCCAACGCCCTGGGCTCCATTCCCGATTGGTTTAACTGCCTCCTCATCACAGGGTCAGCTTCACGGTCCGTGCTTCCCACGAGCCCGCTAGGAGATGGTTCTTGATGTCAAGGTCACCGGGCAAAGGTTCAGAGGTGATGGCGGATCCCAGCTGCCTCCTCTTCCTGCATCTCGAGGTGGTGGTGTGCTCTTAAAAGGACGTCTAAACTGTAGATTCCTTCAGCCTTCTCCCTGCTTCCCGGGGGCCGGGGTGACAGGTGCTTGTCCATGCCAACCTCTGGTGACTGATTACTTTGGTCATCAGTTCTGATCGTGTATCCCAGGGCAATCTTGTATGACACAAAATATGGTGCCCCGGTGACTCTCCACTCTCCAGCACTCACTGACAGCAAATGACAATGACAGCACCTGCCAGAACCAGTTGTAACTCAGCCTTATTTTCCAGAAAACCTTCCTGAGGCTCTGCAAAATGATGAGAGGTATACCGCCCAGAGGTTCCCGCACAGCCTCGCGGTGGGATGGTCAGAGCCCTCAGCCTAGAAACCTTCAAGCCATCCTGAAGTAAAACCACCCTGTTTTCTCACATCTTTTACTGTGGAATTCAAGCAAATGAATTAAACACCACGTTCCTCTTTAGTCATAACCGAGAATGTGGCCAATGTTACCTTCGCTGGGATGGGGTTGGAGAAAAAGAGAGAATAATTTCCTATTCTAATCTTATTCCCTGCCACCCTGCTCAAAGAACTAAAGAGGTTGGCATCTGCAAAAGAAAAAAGAAAAAAAAAAGTAGCTATGAGGATAATAATTGATGATGATGATAACTGATGATGATGTTTCAGCTTATGGAATCTATTCTTCTCTGCAAAAGATCACATTTGTTTTTCATTTGATCTCTATAAGAAATTCTGTGAAATAGATAATGCGGGTAAATTATATATTTTTCAGATGAATAGGTGAATCCCAAAGGATGTGAGTTACTCAGCATTTTACAAGCCCTGGAAGAGTTGGGGGGGGGGTGAAGGGGGTGGGGGGTTAAGCCCAGGTCTGATCATCCATCTCCAAGTTCGTACTTCAGTCATGTTTCTAGGCTACTTGAGAAATACAACTTAGTCCTTTTTTATTTTACAGATTATGAAACAAATTCGTCATAATTATCATTAAGGAAGGGTTTGAAAACAATAGACCTGTACAAAGTGAAGCAAAGTAAGTTAGTAACTCATCCAAAAGTATTTTACACTTATTGAGAAAGCGAGTTAAACAATGGATGAATTATTTATTTCTGAGTACAGTTTAAAGTTAAACAGATAGGTATCAGTCATCGAGTCAGGTATCGGGGCTACAAAGATGGTCTCAAGGAGATGTCCCCGGTTTAAAATCATACCGTAAATACTGAAAAAATAGAGCACGGATGTGAGGATTTCCTAGAGGTGTTTATTTATTGCCTAGCCTACAAGGAAGTGCAGATTCGATCACCATCCGCTTAGCTGAGTCAAGAGAGATAAACCGAAAAGTTCAGTTTCCCCAAAGAAACAAGGTTGTAACCCGAACCACAGAACTCATGGAAAGTCCATGAAGGACATTCCTACCTCAACTGTTCTTCCACACGCTGGTCTGGAGAGGTTGTGTGGGTGTTAAAATAGAGAAAGAGGCCCTGGCCAGTTGGCTCAGTGGTAGAGCGTCAGCCTGGCGTGCAGGAGTCCTGGGTTCGATTCCCAGCCAGGGTACACAGGAGAGGTGCCCATCTGCTTCTCCACCCCTCCCCCTCTCCTTCCTCTCTGTCTCTCTCTTTCCTCCCGCAGCCAAGGCTCCATTGGAGCAAAGATGGCCCGGGCGCTGAGGATGGCTCTATGGCCTCTGCCTCAGGCGCTAGAATGGCTCTGGATGCAACAGAGCGACGCCCCAGAGGGGCAGAGCATCGCCCCCTGGTGGGCGTGCCAGGTGGATCCCGGTCGGGCACATGCGGGAGTCTGTCTGACTGCCTCCCTGTTTCCAGCTTCAGAAAAATACAAAAACAAAAAAGAAGAAAAAAAATAGAGAAAGACAGTGACATGCTCTTTCCTTGTGCCCTGATGTAATCAGGTGTCTTCTCCTACTGATCAGTAAGCCCCATCTCACCCCTTTGGTATCCCCAAAAACTAGCCCTAAGGCGTGACATATTATTTTAAAAAAACCTGATATATAATTTACACATCATAAGTTTATATTTTTAAGTGTACAAGTAAGCGGTTTTTAATATATGAACAAGATTCTGCAACCCTTGGCACTAATTCCAGAACACTTTCAGCAGTGCGTAAGGAAACCTTCTACCCACTACTGGTAATGTTCCATTCCTTTCTTCCCCCAGACTGTGGAGGCCGCGAGTTCCCTTTCGGTTATTATGGATTTTCCCATTCTGCATATTTTGTATAAATACAGTCATAAGATATAGGACCTTTTGTAACTGACCCTTCCCTCGGTGCACGTAATGTGTACAGCATCACACCCCCATGCTGCGGTATCTCTCAGGGCCTCGTTCCCTTTGGGGGTGAGTAATATTTTACTGTTTGGATGACCCGCATTTGGTTTGTCCATTCATCCACTAGTGGACGTGTGGGTTGTTTCCACGTTTTGGCTTCCATAAGAAAATTTTATTTTTGCGTGTTAATAGCATCTGTGAGATATCCAATGAACATAGATAGGCTATTCAACCTCATCAGTCATCGCAGAACTAGAAGTGGAAAGGGAGGTGAGACCATTTTCTGGTTACCTGATTAGCCAGGACTCTTCTTCTCCAGCGGTTGTTGCTGTGAGGGTGTGGTTGTCACCATACACTGGTCCTGGAAGTGCCCACTGGGGCAGCATCTTAAAGTAGGTTGGTGCTACTTGCTAAGAGCCCGAATGTGTTCACACAACGTTGAGTCCCCTAGTTCTCTCATAAATGAGACTAAGGATCAAATACAAAACACAGAAAAATGCTTTATTTATGGGGATATTTATAAAGATGAAATATAAGTAATAAGCTTAAATACTCAACAAGAATGAACTGTTTATCCTGGCCGGTTGGCTCAGGGGTAGAGCATTGGCCCAGCATGTGGAAGTCCTGGGTTCAATTCCCAGCCAGGGCACACAGGAGAAGCACTCATCTGCTTCTCCACCCTTCCCTCTCTCCTTTCTCTCTCTCATGGAGGATGGCTCCATGGCCTCTGCCTCAGGTGCTAGAATGGCTCTGGTCACAACAGAGCAATGCCCCAGATGGGCAGAGCATCGCCCCCTGGTGGGCATGCCGGATGGATCCTGGTCGGGCACATGCGGGAGTCTGTCTGACTGCCTCCCTGCTTCTAATTTTGGAAAAATTAAAAAAAAAAGAACTTTTTAAAGACAATACATTGGAGACATAATTAAATGGTACACAGTCCTTTTTAAAAATTATAATCTGAAAGAGTTTTAATTGCATTAGACAATGTCTCTCATATTCAGTGAAAGCAGGCACAGTCTAGTTGATCTCAACTATGTAAAAACATCACAGAAAAAGAAATAAAAACTGGGGGAAATCTACAAAAATGTTCATATGAATTTTTTTTCAAAGGGAAGATTATGGATGATTTTTATAGTGATAGGAATAAAAAGAAAAAAAGGAAAAAATCTTAGCTATAACCACACGTATTACATGTTAGGTTAGTTTTTATATACATATGACTTAGCTCTCCTTTTAAATTTTAAGTTCTGAGAAGGCAAAGAACCAGCGTACACAGTACCATTTCTGAGCTAAGCAGACAACAATTTTTTAAATGAACAAAATAAACATTTTCACTTCCATTGTACCCCATTTAACCCATTCAGTCATGTACACGTACTTAGAACAAGTACTTCTAGTAATAAAATATTCAAGAGCAAGGTGATGGGTGCACAGCAAATGGAGCCATCTAAGTGTCTGTAATTCTCTTCAGCAAGGTCATCCCAGAGGTAGTTCAGGGACCAGCGGCTTGCTTCACTTACTGGCCTGTCTGCCTCAGAGACCCACGTCTGAATAAAGGGCATGTAGGAAACCTTAGGCATTCAACAAGAGTATCAGTGGGTCCAATGACAGTGGTAATTGGTTTATATGTCACCTAAGGAGTGAAATAAGTCACACTTAGTTCCTTTGGCAACCAAAGTGTTTTTATCATATTTCTATGACTGAAGTAGCAAGTGGGAGAGGGAATTCTAGTTATTGGTGGGGGGGGGGGGGACTGAGCAGTAATGACCTTTATGGTTATGCAACTGCTACAAATTGTGAGTTTGTCAAAGCATTGAATACATTTGCCCCAAGCATCTTTTTTTCATTATATATAAACATTCAAGTTTCTTTAATGGAAAATACTCCCACATGGTCCTAATTCACTTCTACTCAACTTATCAAAACATTATCCCGTAAGATTCATTTTAAGTCCAGAAAATTATCTGAGCTTCTTGTATGAAGCTGGTATTAGTTCTTCTTATAAACAACTTCTTTCAATTACTGGTTCTTATTGCCCTTCAACTTTGCATGTGTTTGCGTGACTTGAGTTTAAGTCAAAATTGAGTACTTTTGAATCTGAGCTGCAGACATTATCCAGATAATTCAAACATAAGTATATGCCTAGTTCAAATGCTCTCAAGTAAAGAATGGTATGAAATGATGCACTTTATTTTTTGTTTGCAGACAAATTAAAGAGTTAATACCTTAACTCTTTCTATGTACATAGCAAAGTCATGTTCAGTTACCCTTTTAAACAATAGTAGATAAAATGAATTATAAAAATTTATTACGTGCTGGGGCTTGTGTTATGACTTTACAAGCATGTTTCCATTTAACCCTCAGAAGCAGTAAGAGGTTGATATTATTTTTGGCCCTATTTGGCTAGTGAGAAAACTAAGGGAAAAATTATATGCGCAGACATATACCCACAGACATAAAACATAACCAAGAATATTTCAAAAAGTGTTCTTTATAGTAGTCCCAAACTAAGAAATAACCCAAATGTCTACCAACAAATGATCAAATTCTGGTATATTCACACAAGGAAATACAATTGATCAATTAGAAAAAGAAAAAAAATGAGCCACTAATATGTGACCAACACATTTTATTGAGGTAGAACCCAGCCAAATATTTCATAAATATAAAATATAAAAATCATCGTGTATGATTCTATTTACTGATATGTAACTTATAGCATTAATAAAACTAACCTATCATAATAGAAATCAAAAGTGGGTAGATATTTATTGGAAAGGAGCATGAGGGAACTTTTAGCAACAATGGAAATGTTGGTGAAGATAAACACCGCCATCTTGATGGTTACGTAAGTGTATACGTTTATCAAATGTTCTTCAAAACTCATTGGACTGTGCATTTTATTTTACGAAAACTGTATTTTAAAAAGTATACTCATAGCTGGATGACAGGTAGGTAGGTAGATAGATAGATAGATAGATAGATAGATAGATCTTAATATTAGGAAGGTAAGAAGTGTCGAGCCATTTTCTCAAGGTTATACAGTTAGAGCGGAAGTGAAATTTGGACACAATTTGAACACAGGGAGCCTGACTCCGGTCTGATAGTTCATGAAATTATCCACAAGTACAATTGGTAGCAGTTACTCGCAATACATTTTCTCACATGCTGTGGGGAGAAAAGATGTTCAATGAAATGAGCTAATACACATAAAATGCATATCAGTCTCTGGCGTAGAGTAAGTGTTAACTACCGTCACCATGAGATAGGAGCCTTAGCCTCAAAGCCACAATAGGGTGCCTGGGAAAATAAGCCATTAGTCCATAAATGACCAAACAATAACACAAGTATCATGGTTTTAGTGTAAGACCTGGAACATAGAACAACCTAAAGCCATGCCCCAAAAATCTTAGCGTCTACGGGTGCCCTGCAGGGTCACAAAAGTGCAAGAGGGGTTGGTGAGGTGGAAGACCCAGCTCCCATCCCATGGACAGCCATGCAGCACCAATCTATTGTTGCCACGCAGAGATGCCAACCTGATACTGACAAATCTATTTTAAAAGAACTCAGACATTTAGATGTTTATGTAAAATCTTTCAATTCCTATGTGTTGGCTACTAATTCCATACTTTAAAAAAGTGCATGACCTTTGGGGTGTGAGCTATAAAATATGTCTTAAAGCATCATCTTAAGAATAGTCTCAGAGGTCACCTCAACCTCTGTCCCCCCCACATTACTTATCCTATTTATCCTCCATTGTATTTGTTGCGTGTTTACTCTACGCTGGGCACTGGGTTAAACCATGGGAACTTCATGTTGACTTAAAGCAGATATGTTCCTCTTAGTCATGAAGTTTAAGAGTCTGTTCATGGGGACAAGCATTAATCGCATCCATCAAGTAAATGTCAAAGTACCATGGTCAGGGCCTGGAAGAGTCATCACATGGGCTCTGAGAACATTTGGTGGGACTGAAGCCAGTCAAAGAGATCTAGGAAGACCTCCCTGAAGAAGCAGTGCTTCAGCGGAGCTCTCAGAGTCAAGGAGGACGCAGGCAGAAGAAACCACTCTGGTCGTGGGCAGGACCAAGTTCATACTGACTTACAAGAGTAGCTAGACTGCATTTTCAGAAATTTTTGCAAGCCATTTGATGTCCTGTTGGAAATATTTACACCATGGGCACTGGCAAATGCTAAAAGGTTATTTTTTGGCGGGGGGTAGAGGGGTCAATTATTTTGTTTTCTTTTATAAGAGAGTCTGTTTTTAAACAATTGCTAGCGCGCCATCATGCAGTATTGTGGCTGGAAAGAGAAGAGTTAATAGACAGGACAACAAAAAGTGTCAAGAATACAAAGAACGAGGAAGAGAGTGGTGGGGGTGAAGCAGAGAGTTGAGCATTTTAGTCTTCACTGAAAGAGTAATGGGAAGCCACCCAAGTGTTGATAAACAGGACAAATAATTTAAGCAAATCATGCTTTTGATAAGATCCATCTGACCTGTACTTTGGAGACTGGATCGCAAGAAGACAAGAGAAGAGGCGAATGACTAGTCGGGAGATAATAAGCCATCCCGGACACAGATGAAGAGTGGCTTGGACAAGAGCGTCCGACAGGGCAAATGAAGACACATAGCAGACCAAAGACATTAACTACATAAAAATCAACAAGGTTTGGTAAAAGATGTCATATGGGAGCGAGCTGATAGAAAGTTTATAGTGAGATATATGTATGGTCAACACCCTTCCCAAAGATAAAATATATATATATATATATTGAAACAGAACCAATGTTTTTGGTGGCAAAGAAAAACAGAGTGAGTCGTCTGGGGATGTGTTTGGCTTGATGGTTCTGAGCCACCCAGAAGGGCAGGAGGGGGAAGGGATCTGAACTGGAGGCATCGAGTTAAGAGTTTCATTGGAGAAACACGTGGACATGTGGGCATGGAGCTGTGTCATAAGAGCACGGACTGAGAAGAGAAGGGACTTGGACTTAGAATTAGGTGCTTTAAGAAATTCCCAACGTGACAGACGTCGTTGAGAAAGCTGAGTGTGAAAAGGTGGCTGGAAAACCAGCAGCCAGAATTACGTGGGTTTCAGCAAGTTGCTCACAGGTGAGGCGTGTGCCCCTCTCCTGCTCCGCGGCAGGCCACTGGCAGGCTGGGGAGAGCGGAAGAAAAGAGGGAGAGTGAGGGGGGACAGCACTTTCAGTCAAGTGTGGCTGAGATGAATGGAAACAGAAGACGGAAGAAAAAGCTGTCTCTTTTATTTTTTTAAGTGAAAGCGATGCTAAGACACGTTTAAAATCGAAACACTGGGAGAACCCAGGTTGACAGGCAGCATCTTAATACATGAAAGAAAATAGGGTAGTTGGGAAGAGGGGCTATGGCACCCATCAGAAGACGTCTTAGAACCCGTGCACTGGGGTGGGGGTGGGGAAGAGGTCCCCGATGGTCCGAGGCTCTGTGGGGAGCCTACAGGAGTTCCTGTCCAGGGGTTTCTATGGTATCTGTAAAGCTCATACACTAAATTGCTACATCTTCACCCGGGGTGGGGGGTAGGGGGAATGGACTACATGCTCCCTTCCTCCCCCCACCCCCGGCGTTTCCTGCTGAAACATCTTTGAACTTGTAATCTTTCTACTGTATGTGTGCTAAACTTCTCTGGTCTGAGAACCACGGAAGCAGAAATTAATGATCTTATACCTTCCCCCGGCATCTCAATGCATTCCCTGAATATGTACGGGCCAGCCAATAGATGCTCACTCTGCTCAGCACTGGAAATTTAAAGATAAACAACTCACCCTCAGACTTAAAAGAGGAAATGGAATGATACTCTTTCTACAGGTAACTAGAATATCGTTGCCAGCACAGCCACAGAAAGATGGACCAAAGCTGCAGTGACCAGACGAGGGAGCTAATTGGTTACAGGGCCAAGAAAATGATCCGGGTTTCTAGACTCCAAGTACAATGCTTTTCTCACTGCCCATATAGAATATGACTCTTATTATGACATACACACACACACACACACACACACACACACGCTCACACAGAGAGATTTTCTGTGTGAATCTATTTGTGTAAAAACCACAGAGATAATATAATCTTTCAGCATTCTTGTTAAGACACTACCATCCCTAATCCAAGATCAACACTCATCTGTACTATTGGCTAAGAACTATATGATTTGGATTCTGGTATAAACCAACTCACTTTCCTTTAAACATTAGTTTGGAAACCATTAAACAGTAGATGGCCACAGCCCCACATCCGTAATTCACTGGAGCAATTTGACTTCGCTGTGTCCGTCTAAGGCCACTGAATCAACCACAATTTGGTTAGGCTGTTTTTTGTTGTTGTTTTGTTACTGTTTCTATCACATTTCTAACCTGTTGGTTGAGAGTAACCAAAACATTTGACCATTTTTTTTTTCAGTTCCGTTGCCTCTGATTCTCTAGGTTGAACTGATACAAAAGTTTTCAGAAGTAAAATTTTAGTCCTTGGCCCTGGCTGGTTGGCTCAGCGGTAGAGCGTCGGCCTGGCGTGCGGGGGACCCAGGTTCGATTCCCAGCCAGGGCACATAGGAGAAGCGCCCATTTGCTTCTCCACCCTCCCCCCCCCCCTTCCTCTCTGTCTCTCTCTTCCCCTCCCGCAGCCAAGGCTCCATTGGAGCAAAGATGGCCCGGGCGCTGGGGATGGCTCTGTGGCCTCTGCCCCAGGCGCTAGAGTGGCTCTGGTCACGGCAGAGCGACGCCCCGGAGGGGCAGAGCATCGCCCCCTGGTGGGCAGAGCGTCGCCCCTGGTGGGCGTGCCGGGTGGATCCCGGTCGGGCGCATGCGGGAGTCTGTCTGACTGTCTCTCCCCGTTTCCAGCTTCAGAAAAATACAAAAAAAAAAAAAAAAAATTTTAGTCCTTGACATTTTGGCATCTCGTGGAGTAAAATACACTGGAAAATTAATTCTTACGTTCTTTTATTTCTTCAGAAATTCAGCAGATATTTACAGAAGACTCATCATTGCCAGAGGTGAGACCAGCTGCCTCAGGGGTAAAAAAAAAAAAAAAAAAAAAAAAAAAAATGGAGACAGTTTGGTTCTCTAAGAACTTGGAGAGGAAACCCAGAGATGTCATTGTGAGCCTTCCCAAATCCTCCATTTTGGTTTTAAAGCAGATACTAGCACTTTTCCTGGAAAAGAAGAAAAGACACCTTCCTGGAACAAAGACTGGCGACAAGGAAGATGGACTGTCCTCTCCCTCACGTACGCGAAATTACTCTGAAGCATCAAGTAGCTAAGTGACTTCCTCTCTTTTGAGTTTTCTCCGGCTCTGGGTGTGGCGCAGTTTGCTTGACCCTGACGGCGAGAAGCCCTCGGCACGTGAACGGAGGATGATAGCTTGGTTCATCCGTTCCCTCCACAAATAATCCGCTACCCGCCAGTGAACAGACATCATCACAGCAACACCCTGGGAGGAGCACAAAAATGAAAAGGCCATTGAGAAATTTGCAAGCTTGTGGCAAAGGTGACCAGGGAAATGGCCGTGCATGATGAAACGGCCATGCATGGTGAAAGTTATGCTAGACAGGCCTACAGTGTGTCCCTAAAGTCATGGTGCACTTTGGACCGGTCACAGGAAAGCAACAAAAGATGATAGAAATGTGAAATCTGCACCAAATACAAGGAAAACCCTCCCAGTTTCTGTAGGATGAGGTGGCAGCATGTGCGCGTGCGCAGATGATGACGTAACACCGTGTATACAGTGGAGCAGCCCACGGCCATGCCAGTCCAGATGTGGACGGTACAGAGGAAAGTTCAGTGTGTTCTGTGGCTCGCTAAATTCAAATCCGTGACCAACGTGCAACGTGAATATAGGCGTGTTTATAACGAAGCGCCACCACATAGGAATAACATGACTCGGTGGGATAAGCAGTTGAAGGAAAGCGGCAGTTTGGTGGAGAAACCCCGTTCTGGTAGGCCATCAGTCAGTGACGAGTCTGTAGAGGCTATACGGGATAGCTACCTAAGGAGCCCTAAAAAATCTGTGCGTGAGCCCACATTGAATTGCACTGAATAGGTATGAAACTGGGAGAGTTTTCCTTTTATTTCGTGCAGATTTCACATTTCTATCGTCTTTTGTTGCTTTCCTGTGTCCGGTCAAAAGTGCACCATGACTTTACGGACACACTGTATAAGCAACATGCCGTGGGAAGTCTGAGAAAGACGGGGTTTCCTTGGAGAGCTGAGGAACGCCCCTCAGTCCTGTTTGGGATGAAGAGGATTGAGGTGTTGGGAAAATGGGGGGCAGGGGGACTTTTCAGTGTAGAGCTGCTGTCTTTGCAAAAGTTAGAAAAATTGGAAATCATACGGCAAACACCACTGCATTCACCCAGAGAAGAATTCCACCTCCCCCCCCCCCCATTTGGGAACCACTGAAATGAGCCCCTGTTGATGATGGGATTTAGAATAATTTGTTGTAGCAAATTAGAGCCGCGGACTCCCCTCTGAATTTTCCCTCCCGGTTGTTATGATTGAGGCCTCTCTCTCTCTCTCTCTCTCTCTCTCTCTCTCCATCCAAGCAGACAGGAAAGGAAGCTTGGGAAGCCAGAGCTCAAGGCAGCCTTCCCCACTCCTCACCTTCACGGGAACAAGGACAGAGCCCCAGGGACGCTGGGAGGGAGGGTGTGGGTTCCCAGAAGAATGAGCTGGATGTCAGTGCGAAGGACACACCCACCCCTCGTCTGACTTAGTGTTTCTGGCGGAGGGTGGGGGACGTGCACACCAGGCAAACCTTGTCCAGCCAGGGCCGGTTCCTGCAGCCGAGCTGGGACAGCCACACCGCCACCATCTTACTGGGGGAAATGGGTGACAAACCAAAGGAAGGGATGAATTTTTTCGGAAACCAAGCGCTAATCCGACAGTGGTTTCTCACGAGTGCCTGGAACATTAGTAGGTCGTTAAATCTGCTCATAGGCCAGGAAAAGGAATGTACGGGGGGGGGGGGGGGGGGGGGGGTCACGGTCCTGTTTAAATTCACACGGCACGGAGATTTCATCACATCGCAGAAAGGCAGCGATGGAGAGGACCACAGGCCCCCCGGCCAGAGCTGCATGCCCCCCCCCCACGACAGCCAGGACGAAGCTCTGCTCACTGCCCGTCTCCCGGAGAACGCAGCTCACCAGGGACTGTCTGACTCCTCTCTGAGCAGTGGCTTCACTGTCACGATTTGAGAGGATCCGAGTTTCATCTCCTGTTCGGTTCTCCTGCAGAACCCGGAAAGCTGCCTCTATCTAGGACACGCCTTCCTGGAGTCCTTGCGAAAGACGGTTTCCTGCACGGTTCTGCCCGCGGCGCGCTTTCGAGGCCACGCCAGCTCCGCCAGCTCGGGTCTCGCTCCCCCGGAAAAATGTGCAGCCGCTCCGGAAGCTCCGGCCTCGCTCTCCCGGAAAGACGTGCAGCCGCTCGGGAAGCTCTGGCCTTGCTCTCCCGGAAAGACGTGCAGCCGCTCCGGAAGCTCCGGCCTCGCTCTCCCGGAAAGACGTGCAGCCGCTCGGGAAGCTCCGGCCTCGTTCTCCCGGAAAGACGTGCAGCCGCTCCGGAAGCTCCGGCCTCGCTCTCCCGGAAAGACGTGCAGCCGCTCCGGAAGCTCCGGCCTCGCTCTCCCGGAAAGACGTGCAGCCGCTCCGCCAGCTCGGGTCTCGCTCCCCCGGAAAGACGTGCAGCCGCTCCGGAAGCTCCGGCCTCGCTCTCCCGGAAAGACGTGCAGCCGCTCCGGAAGCTCCGGCCTCGCTCCCCCGGAAAAACGTGCAGCCGCTCCGGAAGCTCCGGCCTCGCTCTCCCGGAAAGACGTGCAGCCGCTCGGGAAGCTCCGGCCTCGCTCTCCCGGAAAGACGTGCAGCCGCTCCGGAAGCTCCGGCCTCGCTCCCCCGGAAAAAAACGTGCAGCCGCTCCGGAAGCTCCGGCCTCGCTCTCCCGGAAAGACGTGCAGCCGCTCCGGAAGCTCCGGCCTCGCTCTCCCGGAAAGACGTGCAGCCGCTCCGCCAGCTCCGGCCTCGCTCTCCCGGAAAGACGTGCAGCCCTCCGCCAGCTCGGGTCTCGCTCCCCCGGAAAGACGTGCAGCCGCTCCGCCAGCTCCGGCCTCGCTCTCCCGGAAAGACGTGCAGCCGCTCCGGAAGCTCCGGCCTCGCTCTCCCGGAAAGACGTGCAGCCGCTCCGCCAGCTCGGGTCTCGCTCTCCCGGAAAGACGTGCAGCCGCTCCGGAAGCTCCGGCCTCGCTCTCCCGGAAAGACGTGCAGCCGCTCCGCCAGCTCCGGCCTCGCTCCCCCGGAAAAATGTGCAGCCGCTCCGGAAGCTCCGGCCTCGCTCTCCCGGAAAGACGTGCAGCCGCTCCGGAAGCTCCGGCCTCGCTCTCCCGGAAAGACGTGCAGCCGCT
Source organism: Saccopteryx leptura (assembly GCF_036850995.1). Taxonomy (NCBI): domain Eukaryota; kingdom Metazoa; phylum Chordata; class Mammalia; order Chiroptera; family Emballonuridae; genus Saccopteryx; species Saccopteryx leptura. The sequence goes on along the minus strand of NC_089504.1, from coordinate 363,263,362 downwards.
CCGCCAGCTCCAGCCTCGCTCCCCCGGAAAAATGTGCAGCCGCTCCAGGAAGCTCCGGCCTCGCTCCCCCGGAAAGACGTGCAGCCGCTCCGGAAGCTCCGGCCTCGCTCTCCAGGAAAGACGTGCAGCCGCTCCGGAAGCTCCGGCCTCGCTCTCCCGGAAAGACGTGCAGCCGCTCGGGAAGCTCCGGCCTCGCTCTCCCGGAAAGACGTGCAGCCGCTCGGGAAGCTCCGGCCTCGCTCTCCCGGAAAGACGTGCAGCCGCTCCGGAAGCTCCGGCCTCGCTCTCCCGGAAAGACGTGCAGCCGCTCCGGAAGCTCCGGCCTCGCTCTCCAGGAAAGACGTGCAGCCGCTCCGGAAGCTCCGGCCTCGCTCTCCAGGAAAGACGTGCAGCCGCTCGGGAAGCTCCGGCCTCGCTCTCCCGGAAAGACCTGCAGCCGCTCCGGAAGCTCCGGCCTCGCTCTCCAGGAAAGACGTGCAGCCGCTCGCCAGCTCCGGCCTCGCTCTCCCGGAAAGACGTGCAGCCGCTCCGCCAGCTCCGGCCTCGCTCTCCCGGAAAGACGTGCAGCCGCTCCGCCAGCTCCGGCCTCGCTCTCCCGGAAAGACGTGCAGCCCTCCGCCAGCTCGGGTCTCGCTCCCCCGGAAAGACGTGCAGCCGCTCCGCCAGCTCCGGCCTCGCTCTCCCGGAAAGACGTGCAGCCGCTCCGGAAGCTCCGGCCTCGCTCTCCCGGAAAGACGTGCAGCCGCTCCGCCAGCTCCGGCCTCGCTCTCCCGGAAAGACGTGCAGCCGCTCCGCCAGCTCCGGCCTCGCTCTCCCGGAAAGACGTGCAGCCGCTCCGGAAGCTCCGGCCTCGCTCTCCCGGAAAGACGTGCAGCCGCTCCGCCAGCTCCGGCCTCGCTCTCCCGGAAAGACGTGCAGCCGCTCCGCCAGCTCCGGTCTCGCTCTCCCGGAAAGATGTGCATCCGCTTCTCCGGAAGCTGGCGGAACGGTTCGCCTCGAACCCAACGGCACGTAGTGAGAAGTCCTCACTACCCCCATTGCCGAGACCTGCTGCTTTGTTTCAAGTAGCCAAAATCTACTCGTTAGCGGAGCAACCTTATTTTGTAGCACTTTTATTTTTTTATTTGTTTTTCTTTTTTCTTTTTTTCATTTTATTTTCCATTGGCTTCAGGTGTCTCACTTAGGGGTCAGACAAGGACACACTGTACGTGGTGTTCGTCTTGATATTTCCAGCACCCGTCTGGAACCTCACACAGTCGTTGTGATATGATTGATGAGTGCTTTATGCCGTCCTTCCGCGGCCGTCTGTCAAACCCTACTCTGACACGAAGCCGGAGATAGCCACGGACCCCGCGTTGGGTCCCCAGAAGCACACAGCACACGTTCACGGGTGACCTCCTTCTTGATCTCACTTACTTGACCCCAGGATCCGGTTGACCCGGAGGAAACAGGAAGGGAAGGGGGTCGCTCACGCTGCCGAGGTCACCCAGAAAGGCCGATGACCTTGGCAGAGGGTACAAACGGAGGTCAGAGACGCGGGCTGAAGACGTGAATAAAATAATGCAATTTTCCCACATAAGATTGGACTGAACAAAACGATGAAACCCCAGTCTGGTGAAGGAAGAAAATAGAAACCTGCACTTCAGGATACACCCAGTCGTTTCCAGGGGGTGCACAGTCTCTTTGGATACATGCCCAGTCCAGCTAGGGTTGTCTCCCATGAGCCCTGGCCTCACCATTCCCACCGTCCGAGGTCCGGTGTCGGGCGTGGGCAGGAAGGGGTGCCCCACGCAGCCACCATCTGCCTCCGTCTCTCCAGGAATCCCATGGGCTGCGGCTCTCCCATCTGTGCGCTGTGTGTGGCCTCATCCACACCGCTCTGTGCTGCGCGTCTACGCCCCCCTCTGGCACCAAGTCTACTCTGTCCTTCTTCATCCCAGCAGTGAGGTCTCCTCCAGTCTATCTCCCCCATCCACTGCTCCTGGAGGTGCAAGAAACACCCGTGTCCTTCCTCACACCACTCTGAGGTCATAGGAGATCCAGAGGACGGGATTTACACTGGATGCACTCTTCTTCACAACAACAACAACAACAACAAAAATCCATGCCACCACAATGTTTCTGTTTCATGAGGTTCTAACAGGAGACCCGCTGGAAACTCCTGGATTGACTGGAGTCAACCTAGAACCAAAGGAACAGCTGCTTTTGCTCTGTAGCTCCCCCCGCCCCCCAAATCTCTCAGGACTCTTGGTTCTCATCTGGAGCATAATTCGTCAAAGAGGTTGGTATGTGGTCCCTTTTCAGCTATCGACTAGCGCCTAGATGCTAATCGTAACCGGTCTGGTCTCTCTCCTGCTGCTACCCTGTATCTGATCTGGGTTTGGGAAAGCTCTCTTCCATCATCATGTCCTGCGGTTTACGGAAGAAATTCTATCCTCCATGTCAACCAGACTCTGAGTCGTTTGGGCTCCCAAGAAGCAGTCTCTTCAAAAGCCCAGCTCTTGGCACAGAAAGCTCTGGCTTCCAAGACCGTGTCTCTATTACAAATTTTTATAAACACTCAGAAACTGAACTGACTTCTTTATTCTGGGATGTGTCTGCTTTTACCCTAAAGAAATGAGGTCTCTGACTCAAGACAAGAAGGTTTGAATGGACATGATGATGGCAGGGGAGAGACAGACCTGAGTCACCGTCCGGGACTGTACACCCTTCCTACTTGGGTCGTCGGGACCTGAGTTATCGATTCAGTGACATGGGTTTCATATCCAGTTACCCATCTTGTAACAAATTGTCACAGCATGCGAGGTAGTGAGGGCATCGTTCTGGATCCTAGTGGAAACACTCACACCCTAATGGTCCAGATACAAAGACTCTATAGAAGGACCCATTACAGAGGTGTCTGTAAGCTGGGGCACCAGTCAGGGGCGTTGAGACCCCTAGAGACTCCCACAATGGAAGCCATTACTCTCCAGGGTTGAAGAGGCAACAGAAAGGGTGAAGAGCGCCCCTAGGATCGGGGGAGCTGCCCTGTGGGAAGGACCACCCTCAACGAGCCATGATTAAGGAGAGAAACACCATCAGTCGCCCCCAGAACCTAAACACAAAGCAGGGAAAAGAAAGAATAAGTCGACCTCACTCTCCTCTCGTCCTCTTGTCTTCCTGCCATCCACGGACCAAACCCAGCCAGGGACAAGCCTGCCAGCAAGCCCGGGTGCGGGTCTCAGGGATCAGACTCCCAGGGACAGGGAAGGGTGCAGCTAGGTCTTGCAGGGGGTGGAAAGGAAGGAGAATAGCAGTCCTGGTGAGTAGCATTCAATGCCCCATTTTATTTTTTTATTTTTATTTATTTTTTGTATTTTTCTGAAGCTGGAAATGGGGAGACAGTCAGACAGACTCCCGCATGCGCCCGACCGGGATCCACCCGGCACGCCCACCAGGAGGCGATGCTCTGCCCACCAGGGGGCGATGCTCTGCCCCTCCGGGGCGTCGCTCTGCCGCGATCAGAGCCGCTCTAGTGCCTGGGGCAGAGGCCAAGGAGCCATCCCCAGCGCCCGGGCCATCCTTGCTCCAATGGAGCCTCAGCTGCGGGAGGGGAAGAGAGAGACAGAGAGGAAGGAGGGGGAGGGGGTGGAGAAGTAAATGGGTGCCTCTCCCACGTGCCCTGGCCGGGAATCGAACCCGGGTCCCCCGCACGCCAGGCCGACGCTCTACCGCTGAGCCAACCGGCCAGGGCTCAACGCCCCATTTTAAACGCTTGCCTCCCATGTCCCTGCTCTCTGCTGAGCTCGTCTGCGTGGCTCACGCGGAAATGTTGTGAGTTACCGCCATGGAGCCTTATTCCACATTGAGTCTTACAGGGGTAATTACTGACAGTTTTGGGGAGGGAGGGTTATTATCATCACTTAGAGAATTTTAAAAAATAGATATTGTTCCAAGTGCTGAGAAAAGTGCTCTTGCCACACCCCAAACCACCCCATGTCAGAGAGTTCATGTTCAATAGCTCTTGAAGCCGGTCCCAGGTCCCCAGAACCCGTGGATGCCACTCTGAGGGCCTCTGCTCCAATTAGAGCGGCATTTCAGACACTCCTCCCGTCAAACAGCTGCAGTACTGCGTGCAGGGGGCGAACACATTTCTGTCCCTGAGAACCCATCCTGGATAAATGCAGTGTTTTTCTGGTGCCTTCTGGAGGTCATACAACTGCAAATGAGAGAATGTTAACTTAAAAAAAAGAGAAGACGGAATAAGGACTTCAATTCCACTTAACTGACGCACATCTCCAGGCTTCGCTGTACCGAGGGCTGCAGAAACAAAGTAAAGAGGAAAAGCAAAGGGAAGATCCAAGAGAAAATAAAAGCAGACAAGACAGGAGGGAGAGTGTGGGGAGAGCAGGGGGCTGCGGCTCGTCGTCCTCGGTCACTACCACCCAGGGGGGCCTGTTCGTGGAGGCAGGACCTAGCGCAGCCCTTTGGCCAGACGACGTGTGGGAGTTCTATCATGCACAAGGATGAGATTTTAGGTCAGTGCCGTCTCGACTATGTGTTGTTTGTTTACATGTTTATCACATCTGGCACACACCTTTTACACACACACACTCACATTCACACACACTCACTCCTCGGAGAGGCCCATCCCCTGCACCTGACTTTCAAGACCCTCTCCGCTCTGTCTACACTCACTCTTCCACATTCTCCTCAGGCGACATCTTCACCCAGTGACAAATCCGTCATCTTCCCCCGGGAACACACTCTGAGGGCATTTCTTCCCGACCCTCTGCCCTCACGGGCACACGTCCCTCTTTCCTGAAGTCACCTTCCCCTGCCCCCCGTACGCTTACTGCTACTTACGAGGTTTCCATTTTATGACTACCTCTGTGAACCTACTTTAGCGCCAAAAGTGATTATTATTATTATTATTTTTAATTATTATTATAAGAGGAGAAGCAGACTTGCTATTTTTCCTACCAGGTAATTATGAGTTATTTGTAGACCTTTTTTTTTTTTCGGTTTACAAAGGATTCACAGACACCTTGAATCTCTCTGTAGCCAGCACTGAGTCTGTCTGCCATGTCATCAATATGGTTGATGTCCTACTGGCTCTTCTGTTTCACTCTTTTTTTCACGCACAGGCTTCAGAATGGGCGCGTGGTTCAATTCCGGTCTATGAGAAAAGATGGAAAGTCAGCCGAACATGGCTGAAAAATACTTCCCCACTCCCAAGTAGGCATAAAAAAATAAGACCTCTTCCCTTTGGGCATTTCGCATCTAAGTGTGATGCTTAGAACTTCCTCAGCCATCTTTCCCCGACTCCGGAGAGCAAATCAACACCAAGGAGGCCACACCCTTGGCCTCTCGAGATATTGTGAGTTTGGTATCAACCAGTTTTGACATCAACCAACCTCAATGTCTCCTTGTCCTCTGGACTTCCTGCTATAGGATAAACCAGATATCTGTGTGGCTTAAGCAACCTGAGTCAGAATTTCTGCTGTTTATAGAAAAGACTGTACTAATTATACACCTACCTTTAATTTTTTTTTCTTAATGATGATGGGAAAAATAGAAAGAGGGTGACACTGGCCCTGGCCGGTTGGCTCAGTGGTAGAGCGTTGGCCTGGCGTGTGGATGTCCTGGATTTGATTCTCGGTCAGGGCACACAGGAGAAGCGACCATCTGCTTCTCCACTCCTCCCCATCTCCCTTCTCTCTCTCTCTCTTCTCCTCCCACAGCCATGGCTCGATTGAGTCAAGCACAGTGGCCCCAGGTGCTGAGGATGATGCCATGGAGTCTCTGCCTCAGGTGCTAAAAATAGCTCGGTTGCAAGTATGACCCCAGATGGGCAGAGCATGGGCCCCAGACAGAGGTTGCCAGGTGGATCTTGGTCAGGGTGCATGTGGGGGTCTTTCTATCTCCTCTTCTCTCACTTAGAAAAAAGAAAAAGAAAAGACAAGACTCCAAGGAAACTTATGTCCATGTCACTAAGTGAAAAAAAGCCAATCCAAAAAGGCTACATTCTGTTGGATTCCAACTATATGACATTCTGAGAAGACAACACTATGGACACAGTAAAAAATATCCGTGGTTTCCAGGTGTGAAGGGGGAAGAATGTAGGAACAGGAGGAGTACAGAGGATTTTTAGGGCAATTAAACTACTCTGTACGATACCGCAACAGTGGATACATCATTATTTTTCAAAGTCCATGGAATGTACAACATACAGAGTGCACTTGAACGCAAATGATGAACTGTAGGTAATTAGGATGTGTCGATGTAGGCTCATCAATTGTCACAAAGAAGCCACTCTGGGGGCGAGTGTTGACGGTGGGGGAGGCCGGGGAGGGGAGGGTTGGGCCGAGGTACATGGAAAATCACTGCTCATTCTGCTCAATATTGCTGTGAACCTAAAAAAAAAACCGCACTAATAAAAATAAAGTCTAGTGGTTTTTTTTTTAAATGAAGTAAGAAATAAAAAAAGAGGGAAAAAAAAAGTAGAAAGTAGACCAAGGCCGAAGTTTTACAGTATTCTTGTACCAGAAAGTCCCGCTGAGGCGGAGTGCTAAGCTCCCGTGAACGTGGCGTTTCCACTGTGACTCGGGTCTGCGCCCTCCAAACAGAACAGCTAGTCTGTGTCTAATTGTATTTGTTTTTCCCCCTGCAGCGATGGTTAACAGCCCCCTCACCACCGAGATGGTCCCATAAAATTTTACAACAACAATTTCTTAAGTGAAATTTCCATCGAGTCTGTTTGAGGGACCTTCAAAAGAGCCAGAGAAAAATCTAATAGATATAACTTGGGGCATTTTTCCTGAGGTCTTAATTTAATTATCAATCACGTCTTTGTGAGCCTCCCGTGCAGCGGCGCTCGCATGATTCCTCCGCAGCACAAATAACTTACTGCGCCTGCGAGACGGTGAGCTCATGCGCACGCCCAGAGGGCACCCCGCAGCCCCATTCCTCCGGGACACTTTACAAGTTCCGTTCTGAGAAGGTGACGTCTGACACTCGAGGTCGGCGAGCTCCGTCCTCCACCCTCCACCCAGCAGGCACGTGTCAGCGTGCACAGAGCAGAACAGCGCCCAGGGGCCTTACGTGGAGCTAACGAGAAGAGGAGAAGAGAACGGAGACCCACAAACGCCTGTGTGTGTCTGCCCCCAGAGACAATCAGTTACCTGTGTTTCTTCACTGTGCACACCTGGGCTGGTGAGGCAATGGCTGGGCTGAACAATCACATCCTCTCAGGCAGGGGTTTTCAGAGACGGAATCTGAACTCACTGGGAGAAACGCAAATAGATTTAGCAGCTTTACGACTATTTACGTGGCCTTCGGCGATGCCTGTTGGAGCGAGGTTTTCTTTTCTACCTGAACATCTGGACATTAGCTCGGGACTTCGTCTCTGTGAAAGCTGGCCTGGTGGTAATAACTCAGGGCTCTGGTCAAGGCAGGCGGGAATCACACTTGTTCTGGGAAGAAGGGATGGAACTTATCACTAAGACTTACTTATTCAACGTCTAGAAAGGAAGGCGGGGGTTCCGGATGAGTGGAGGTCCTGAGCCTGGAGGGAGTCAAATGCATTACTTAAGCGACACCCAAAGCATGGTCAACGGAGGGAGAGCATGCTGTGTTACGTGGTGGTACCGGAGGAAAGGACTTACTTTAAGTCTCACACCGTACGCATTACTTTACACTATCTCAACTGCTCGACAGAATAGGAGAAAGGTCAGATATTTTATCATAAAGTTTTGGAAATTCAGCCTGAACAGGAAGTGGCACCGTGTATGGAACATGGAACGTCAGCCTGGGACACTGAAGACCCAGGTTTGAGACCCTGTGGTCACTGGTTTGAGCTCAAAGATCGTTGGCTTGAGGCCAAGATCACTAGCTTGAGCCCAAGGTTGCTGGCTTGAGCAAAGGTCACTGGCTCTGCTGGAGCCCCCCGGTCAAGGCACGTATGAGAAAGCAATCAATGAACAACTAAGGTGCCGCAATGAAGAATTGAGGCTTCTCATCTCTCTCACTTCCTGTCTGTCTGTCCCTATTTGACTCTCCCTCCCCCCCCCCATAACTCTCACTTAAAAAAAATTTGGAATTCATTGCCAATTGGGGGCCAATCAAAAATGAATGTGAGCTATCTTTAAAATTATAAACTGAGTCATCTCTGAAATCATAATAGAAGCCGTGAAAAAAATATTTTATGAATTCTTGACTTTAAATTTTCTTTTCCCAATAATCCACGGGTTGTCTGTGAGGTGTGAAGATAACTCCAAGTCTAGTCCTTCTCTTCTCTTTGACATCTATGTGATCAAAGGCGAGATGCTTCAGCTCTTTGAACTTAGTTTTCTCTTCAACAACAGCAGCAGCAGCAAAGTGGTGATGATTGCTTTTTTATTGAGAAATAACTGATAGGTAACACTGTAGTAGTTTTTGGTGTATAGGATAATAATTTAGTCTATGTGTCTATTGTGGTGATTGTCACAATGTTGTCTATCAAACAGGTTTATTGCAATTGAAGTTAAGGAGAGGAAAAAGTGGTTTCAAAGTAGCAAAATGCTTCTTCAATGGAAGAAAATCTCAGATATTGGTACAGCTCTGTGCCACACGTTTTATAAAGCACCAGTTCTCTTCATCTTCTTAGCAATCCTAAGAAACCTTCCCGTAATTATCCTCAATTTACAGACAGAGGAGCAGAAGCCCAAGGAGGCTTCTTCCCCGAGATCAGAACACTTATAAAGCAATACTTCCCGTGGGCATTGTGTGTTTTTAAATGTATATCCAGAGGATGACCAGGAGGCCCCCACTGCCCACGGCCCAGGCCTTAGCTCCCGCAGGTCCTTCCGTGCCTGGAGAGATTAACCGGGAAAAAGCCAGTCACGGAGGACAAACATAGGGAAGATCGGGCGTGTTCTCAGAAGAGACTGAGCATCCAAAAGGCTGCTCACACTGGAAGCCATCAGGGCACCAAACCCTCAGAAATTTAATTTTTTCTCTTTTTTTTTTTTCCTGGCACAGTGAAGGGATTCCGAGGAAAAAAACAACAGCAACCAGACTCTGTGAAGAAAATAAATAAGTTAACATGTCTGTGTACATGTCAATTTAGTGAAAGTATTTTGTGAACTTGCAACACATCCTAATTTAATTACCTTCCACGGAAAATCTATACTTTAGTCATATACAGTCATAGAGAAAAACTCCCTTCCCTTGAGATTTTTAACTAGTGAGGCAAAGTAGCTGCATGGTTCCGGGGTTTCCCCCGGGGCAGCTGTGGAGCTTCGTGCTTTGAAGGCACAGAGCTTGTTGGGGAACAACACGTGCTGTGAACTATCTGACCCAGGGCGGGGCTGGGACCCAACAGCCGACACAGGGGTCATCTGAGCAAGAAAAGATGTCGGACAGGACAGGCCTGCTTCACGCCAGAGGAGAAGGAAGACACAGACTGTTTGGAGGTAAGGTAACCAAGGCAGAAGGGCGGTCTTCTCAGGTTGGAGTCCTGAATCCCAACCAACGAAATAGAGAGAGAGAGAGAATATAGACAGGGCACCACACGGAGACAAACCACTAGAACGAGAGACAGGAGACATAGACGGGGCAGTGCACGGAGTGCCCCTACTCATCAAGTAACAAGGAAACAAACGTGCCCACAGACAAGTGGGCCAGGACTCGGGTGTCCGAGAGGAAGTCCGCGGGGGTCGGTCGGTGACACAGTCAGACTGCCTCAGGGATATGCTTCAGCTGCTTCAAAGGCAAACTGAGGAATCCTAGACTACGGACGGTTACGAGAAGCGGGGCCTAGAGAGCGTACTGGAACACTAGTCCCAGGGAGGAAGCAAGGCAGACGCCCAGCTTCTCCACCCATCGGCGGGGCGGCCGGAGAGGCAGCTCCGCAGGGCCTGGCGAGTCAGACCTCAGGAGCAGGACTGACCCCGTAGGCAGTGCCCCCTGCGGAGGCGGGCTCCTGCCTGCAGCCTGTGCCGGCTCCTTCTCTGTCTAACTTCCCCACTCACTACTTGTGCTGGCTCGGCTCCCTCCCAAATAGCCACCGAGTTTCCATCCGCATCCAAGGGTCCGCTTCTGAAAACACCCAGCCTAAAGGGCACTGCCGTGCGGGGTTGCAGGCTTCACGTGGAAGGAAGGGTTTGTTTTTTTGGGGGGGTTTTTGTTGTTGTTGTTTTTTTTACAGAGACAGAGAGTCAGAGAGAGGGATAGACAGGGATGAGAAGCAACAATCCTCAGTTTTTCATTGCAACACCTTAGTTGTTCATTGATTGCTTTCTCATATGTGCCTTGACCGCGGGCCTTCAGCAGACTGAGTAACCCCTTGCTCAAGCCAGCGACCAGCTTTGCTCAAATCAGATGAGCCTGCGCTCAAGCTGGTGACCTCAAGGGTCTCAAACCTGGGTCTTCCGCATCCCAGTCCGACGCTCTATCCACTGCACCACCGCCTGGTCAGGCAGAAGGAAGGGTTTTGACAGGAGAGGTTGTACGCAATGTGGAGAGACCCAGAGAATAAACTGTCCGGAAGTGATGTCTTAAGAAGAACAATTAGAGAGACGAGTGACATATTACCTTAGGAAGAGGTGCTAAGGAACACAAAGATCTCTTAAGTGTCTGAAATCGTGGTAGGGAACAAAAGGTTTGCCGGGTGTGCGTTGATCCAGAGGATGAGCACTGATTACAAGCAGGGGTTTGGAGGTATCCATGTCCAAGCCAATCGGGTGCTTCCGTCCTGGGCAAAGGTTACGGCTCGTAGACAGCAAATACGTCATGGCTAAGGAAGCCAAGGTTTTAATAGATTTAGAGTGTGCAGAGTGGAGATGAATGTTGAAGGAAGGGTTCTTAAAATGTGGATGTTTTTAAGATCAGACTGCTAATCAGGTGGCCGTCGCCAGTCTGATTTTCCTTCTTCATCACGGAGGGTTCTCTCCTGGAACCTGCTGGGAGGCTGCTTGCGAGGGGTCCACGGTCCCAGCGTTTCCAGCGGGACTGGCGGGGCCGCCTGGCATCCTCCCCCTTCGGAGGGTGGGTAACATAATCACCTCCTTCCCAGAAGCATAACATAAAGGGGCTGAGCTCACAGGGAAGAAAAGGAACAGGCATCCCGACCCACTACAAATCAGCATCGGAGAAAACTGCCACGAGCACTGGAGTGTGCATCTCTTCTCCGTCACGGCCAGTCAATGTTTACGACGCACGGGTGCCTGCCTCTAAAAATTTAGAGTAAAATATCAAACGTGACGAATGTTCATATGGAAATCAAGAAAACTTTACTTACAAATTAAACAGTATTAACATCGTCTTTCTACCTAAAAAGGGTACACTGCCGCAGAAATGGACACACCCTCGTGCCTGGATAGATTATGGCATGGGTTGTCTAGGGTGACTTTGGGTGATGGACAGATCAACTCATCGACAATTCGACTAACGGCGGCTTCACATCACGGAGACACTTAGGCTCACTTAGCCGTTTCCTTCCTGTCTAGAACAGAACTGTAGTTTACACCCCCTCTCAACTGGATTTCACCCACTGTCCACTTTTTCACTCCGGAAGAGGCACCACAGTCCCTCTGTCCCTCAGGCTAGAAAGCTTGGAGTCCTTCTTGCTATGTCCCTTCCCTTCATCCTCACGTTGAATGAGTCTGCAAGTCTTCTCGGTTCTACTACCCTCTGAAGAGTTCACGAGTTCACCGACCTACGTCCCCGGCTGTGAACATCCACCTTGCATCATATTGTCATCCTGACCTGCAGATTGGCCTTTGTCACTCTTGACGACCTCCAGTGTCATCGCTGCTCAGCAGCCCATGGCTGTC